>NW_009945246.1:0-1126 GCF_000696875.1 Nestor notabilis
AAACCTCCAGCATCCACACGGTTATTCCCAAGTGTCAGGCGCGAAGGCGAAGGGACACAGCTTGTATCCAGCACCCACATAGAACTTGTTCTGGAATTCCACCCTGCCGAGGAGAGGGGCTGGGGGAGGAGCAGCTCTGGGGGACCCCATCCCACCAGCACCCCCTCACCAGGCTCACCAGTGCAGGCGCAGGGCATGGAGGAAGGCGGAGAGCCCCTCCATCACCAGCAGGATGGCCACGGTCAGCACGGCGAAGGCGGCAAAGACGGGCACCAGCACCGCGCCGCCGGCGTAGTTCAGCCGCACGAAGCCATTGCGCATCACCATGGAGCAGCTCTGGGGGACCCCATCCCACCAGCACCCCCTCACCAGGCTCACCAGTGCAGGCGCAGGGCATGGAGGAAGGCGGAGAGCCCCTCCATCACCAGCAGGATGGCCACGGTCAGCACGGCGAAGGCGGCAAAGACGGGCACCAGCACCGCGCCGCCGGCGTAGTTCAGCCGCACGAAGCCATTGCGCATCACCATGGTCCACAGCACCTCCGAGAGCTCTGTGGGGCAGAGCGGGTGAAGAGGGACACGGAGGGGGTGAAGATCTGCCTGAGCCTCAGAGGGGGACATGGGGACACTCACGGGCATGGGCCAGGCTGAGCGCCCAGAGGCGCAGGTAGGACGCGGTGTTGGAGACGCAGCCCAGGCAGTACTCGATGGTGTGGATCGCCTGGTGCATGAAGATCTCGGCGAAGTCCAGGTGCTGCAGGGATGGAGGGGACGTGGCACAAAGGTGAGGAACGTGGGACATCGGTGAGGGACACGGGACATCAGGGAGGTATGCAGGGTAACAGTGAGGGGCACGGGACATTGGCGAGGGGCATGGGATGAAGCTGAGGGACGTGGGACAAAGATGAGGGACCAATGGTGAGGGACACAGGACAGCAGTGAGGGACATGGGACATCAATGGGGGACACAGGACATCAATGAGGGACCAATGGTAAGGGACACGTGACATCAATGTGGGAGATGGGACAGTGGTGAGGGATACAGGACAAAGGTGAGGGACATGGGGCATCAATGAGGGACTAACAGTGAAGGACATGGGACAGCAGTGAGGGATGTGGGACATCAA
>NW_009945247.1:0-998 GCF_000696875.1 Nestor notabilis
CGCGATGGGGCACTGCTCGTTGGGGTGGATGGGTTTGGAAGCAGCGAGTGTGTGTGTTGTCCCTATAAAGCTGAAGGACCGAAGTGGGAAGGGGTTTTCTGGCTGCATAATTACAGGCTCTGTCTGGGGAAGATTTTATTGACTTCAGAAAAACCCCAAATTAACGATCCCTTGTGCATATGAGAGAGGAAGGTGTTTGTGATGGAGGAGATTCATGGAATGGTTGCATTGGAAGGGACCTTAAAGCTCCTCCAGCTCCAACCCCTGCCCCGGGCAGGGACACCTTCCACTAGAGCAGGTTGCTCCAAGCCCCTGTGCCCTGGACACTGCCCGGGATGGGGATGCTCGGGGTGAAGGGGTGCCCCGTTGGGTTGGTGACCCAGGTTTCTTGTCAGTGCTTGAGATCCTGGTAGTGGGAATGATGAGAATGAAGATGTGGCTGCTCCAACCCCGGCCCAGCGCCAGGGAGAGGCAAAACCAGCCAGGTCTGGAGCGCAGGCAGGCAGCTCCGGACACTCCAGTGTCCATAGGGATGAAGGCTGGAGGGGCCTGGGGTTGCTTATGAGAAGGACACAGTGTGGTGTGGGTGGCACTGGAAAACCAGGAATCCCACAACACTTGGGGCAATGTTTTTCCCCTACAAAAGGGAGGAGAATAATGCAAATCCCTGCTCCGATTCCAGGAGCATTTATCTGATCGAGAGGAGCTCAGCAGCTGTGTCCGCCTCTGTCCCATCATTCCTGGTGGTGTGACAGGATTTCTTCCCTCGGGTTCTGCTTTTCTTTCCTCCTATTGCATGTGTGCTCCTCTGAAATCCAGAGCTGCTTCCTCTCCTGGCTCCAGGACTGAACTGGAAATGAGGCGGCTGAACTTGAAGCTTGTGCCTTTCCTTTAGTCTGGGCTCAGCTCAAAGGCTTGAGCTTTCACCCCAACTTCCTGGGCGTGTTTTGGTGCTCTTCCCAGGTTCTGGAGTAGTGGAAGGTTTAACGTTCTGCTTC
>NW_009945247.1:1029-4530 GCF_000696875.1 Nestor notabilis
TTCCTGCTGCCTTTCCCTGGCGCGTGCGGGATGCACTTGGCGTGCTCAGGAGCCTTGAAAGAGACGAGCGGTCGCAGCCAAGCGGGAGGGAGGGAGGCAGGAGGAGGAGGAGATGTTTTAAGTTGAAAACCCCTCAAAGCTGAGCTGAAGTGTTAATAATCCTCAGGGCCTCCCCAGGTCTCTTCTTAGCCTGCTCTTCCTTTGCCTTTGCTGAGCCTTCTCCTGCCGAGACCAGCACCAGGCATCCCAGGAGGGTGTGGATAGAGCTCCCTGATCTTCCAAAGCCAGCGGAGGCTTTGGCTCTCTCCTCCCAGCAGAGGGAAGGAGGAGGTTTGTGATTCTCTGTCAGTGGTGTCACTGCCTGGATGCTGTTCTCTTGGTACCAGCGTCTGACCCACCACCACACCGTCGGCACCAGCTCTTGCTCCTCCATGTGCTCCTGTCCCCCCAGCAGCACAGGAGTGTGGTAGCACTGCCTTCATCCCAGGCCTCTTTCTTCATGGCCTTTTACCAGAGTTTGAATCCTTCTCCAGGGGCTTAAGTGTGTCCTGGATCCTCTTCCCCTGAGCTGCACACCCAGAAGTTACCCTTTCGGTGTCTCCCTGCTCTGCTTTCCTCTTCTCAAAGGCTTTCAGCTTTGCCTTGAGTGTTAGGGAAGAAGCAGCAAATGCAAATGGAAAGCTTTGGCATAGGCCCATCCTGAATTTGTCTTGAGATCCTGGGTTTTTTCAGCATGAGCCAACTTCAGTTCACACGTTAAGTATAGAAACTTGAAGCTGAATTTTAGGAAACGTACAACTGGTGAGGTCTCTCGGGCAGGACTCACCCAGCCCTGAGTGCTCTATGGACACGAGTCTGCTCCTGGAAGCACCTCGGGAGTTGTCTGTCCTCCCAAAAACACCCAAGCAAAATCTTAACAGCTTCACCCTGCACCTCTGCCCGTAGGAACTGGGTGAGAGATGTGTTTGGAAGCTCTGCAGACGAGGGAGCAGAGCACAGGGCGAGTCTTCCCTGCGCTGCCTTTCCAGAGAGGTGGAACTCCTGCATCCCAAAGCTCTCCCATGTCTGACTGCAGTGCAGTGAGAGGCCTGTGCAGCAGCTGCTCTCTGTGCTCACAGCCTTATTCCCGCTGGATAGCCCCTTATCCCCTCTGGTTTGCAGGCTCCAGAGGCAAAAGCAGACGTTGTCCCCGCTGAGGGGACAGCCTGGGAGCAGGCAGGAGGGTGCCAGCCCCGGGAGGAGCCACAGAGGCAGAGCAGGGCTCTGCAAAGGGGTGACGCTGCTGCTCCGGGGTGTAACTGGCTCCGGTAGGAACAGGGCAATGCCTGCTGGAAGGAGCAGGCTCCGAGCGAGCGTCTGGGGACCTCGCAGGGGTTGCTGCCTGCCAGATGCTTACAGTGTGGTTGCTGCAGCCCTTTGCACTGGGGTATTTGTCCCTCCCCTTTGGCAAGCTCCTTCTCACAGTGCTCCTGGCCTTGGATTTGCATCTTTCACCACAATAAAATGCTGGATCTGTGCTGTTGCTCTGTTGCCTCTCTCTGTTTCCCTTTCCACACCTCCCTGTCCTACACCACCTCGAGCTTCAGCAGCTCCCCTCTGAGCTCGTCTGGGCCAAACTCTACCGTTAGACTCTGATCCAGGTGCCTTCTTGGGAAGCTGCTCGAGTGGCCCCGGGATCCAGCCGAGCATCCTGAGGTGCCTTGAGAACAAGTCCATTTCCAAGCAGTAACCACAGCACTTTCCACTGAAGTCATCATAGAATCCCAGCCTGGTTTGGGTTGAAGGGACCTTAAAGCTTCTCCAGCTCCAACCCCTGCCCCGGGCAGGGACACCTTCCACTAGAGCAGGTTGCTCCGAGCCCCTGTGTCCAACCTGGCCTTGAACACTGCCAGGGATGGGGCAGCCACAGCTTCTCTGGGCACCCTGTGCCAGCGCCTCAGCACCCTCCCAGGGAAGAGCTTCCTCATTTCAGTCTAATCTAAGTCCCTTTGTGTGCAGCTGGACAGACGTGGCTGCTGAGGGGGGGAGCCTGAGATCCACCCCTCTGGGTTGCCCTGGAGTTTATTTGCTGCTAGTAGCTGTGACAGCACCTTCCTGAGAACCTCCTCAGCTGGGGCACACTCGGCTCTGGCCCCTTCTCCAGAGGAGGAGGATGGAGGGGAGGGAGGAAGGAACTGCCTGAAGAATTCCAGAGTGAAACAGCAGCTCTGGGCTCCCTGCTGGGGCTGAGATGCTGCTGGTGGGGCAGGGGCTGGTGGCCTCCTCCTCAGCCACCCCACAGGCACCCCGGAGCCTTCTGCCTCAGGGCTGCCTCTGTCTGGTGCCTGATTAAAGATGCTTTTGGGGTATTTCGGGAGCTGAGGAGGGAAAAGCCTCTCTGCTACGTGTTCCTGTGTGGCTGTTCCACTGGGATGTTGCCAGGTGGTTGGTTTTCCCCCCTTGGGATGAGCAGGGCAATAAAACTACACCTTGGAGCCGGGTGTATTCTGGCATCATCATGGGGGAACAGGCTTTTGGTGCAGGGCCTGGGCTCTGGGACCTCCTGCCTTGCTCAGTGAGCACCGGGCGCCTCGAGGTGCCAGCACCCGCTGCAAGGGGAGGTGGAAGATGTGTGTCTGGCAGCAAGTGTGGTCCAAGCACAAACACATCAACCCAGCTCCTGCCAAGCAGGGAAGTGCAGCTTCTCCCTCTGCGCTCCTCATGCTCCTCAGCCGCCTTCCAGCCGTGTCTGTGAGCTGGCAGCAGGGACGGGGTGGTCTGGGATGCGCTGTGCTCCCTCCCATCCTCTGCTGTGGCTTCTGCTGCTCTGAACTGGGAGCTCTGGAGCTCTGTGGGCCTGCTTTGAAGCCTTCTCCTTTGATACCCCAACAGCAGCTCCTTGTTGAGCTGTGGTCCAGGGAGCTCATCCAGCTGCACCCTGAGAGCCGGGAGTGGTGCTGAACCCTGACATCTCCCTCAGCCTGTGTGGAGCTGCAGGAGTTCTGGGGCTGGGCATGACGCAGGCCCCGTTCACAGAGACTTTTACCCGAATGAAATCTGTTCTAGAAGGTTCATGCTAAAGCCGAGTGGCAGAACGAGAACGTTCCCAGGCAGGCAGCGTGTGACCCGCTCAGCAGGCATCTTGCTTGGCAGGAAACAGGGATTTTCCTGCCTTTCCAAAGGAGCCGTGTTGCTCAGTGCTTGGGCGGCAGGGTGGGATTTGGGTGGTCTGGGTCCTGTTGGAAGCTTCCCCAGGGGCTCTCCGTGGCAGCAGAGAACAGATGGGGGGACCTGGGCCCTCCTCACCCTTTGGTTGGTGTCATCAGTGCAGCTCCAGCGCGCTCGGGTCGTGGGAGCAGAGGCTGGCGACGAGACCAGGGTCTTCAGCCTAAAGACAAACCCCTTCCCAGCTGCTCCACTGGTGCCTTGGCTGCAGGGCCGGGCCCTTCTGCAGCTGGGAGCAGGCAAGAAGTGTCTGGAGAGCATCTGCAAGGAGCAAGGAGTGGTTTCGGCCGGGCCGAG
>NW_009945247.1:4664-5326 GCF_000696875.1 Nestor notabilis
CAGGCGCTGCCCCCAGGGCTGCCCCAGCACAGGGGACCTGCTGTGCACTGCGTGTGCTGGCAGGAGTCTTTGGCTGTCCAAGCAGCTCTGAAAGAGAAGGAGGAAAGAGGAAAGGAAGCGTTTGGGGGTTGATGAGGTAGATGAATGTCCCACGTGCACATCATGGAGCAGCGGAGAAGTGAACACGGGGAGCTCGGTATCGGGGACTGTGACTTGTGTGTAACGTGGAGTAACTGTTTAGTAACTCTCAGTTCCTATCAGCAAGGTGCTGTCTCCCTCCCACTGCCCCACAGCTCTGCAGATGCTTTCTGCCACCCCGGGCAGGGTTGAACTGAGCTGAAGGGGAGGTCAGCAAGGAGAAGAAAGAGGAGGACAGGGCGAGGGGAGACATGAGGGACTCAGCAGAGGAAGGACAAGGTGCGGAGCCATGGGGTGCTGCTTCGTTCCTGGAGCCGCACATGAGAGCAGCGAGGTCGAGACATGGTGTGCTGAAAACAGGGACAAAATCAGGGTGGGATCAGGGAGACAAACAGGCCAAAGCTGCGTGTCAAAAAGGCTCCTGCTGGAGCCCCCTCTTTGCCTTTTTGGCTGGCAGGGCCATCCTGGCCCAGCTCTTCCTGTGTTGCCTGCTCTGTATGAACCACTTTGCTCGCAAGCAGAGC
>NW_009945247.1:5336-6808 GCF_000696875.1 Nestor notabilis
CCCCAGCCCTTTGGCTGCCTGGCAGAGGCAAACCTGACCTTGACACAAACATGTTGGTTCTCTCTCCTCCTTTAGCAGCGTCGCCCGTAAGCTGAAAAACTGGCCAGCACAATGGGAAAAAAACAGAACAAGAAGAAAGTGGAAGAGGTTTTAGAGGAAGAGGAGGAGGAGTATGTGGTGGAGAAGGTCCTGGATCGGCGAGTGGTGAAGGGCAAAGTGGAATACCTGCTGAAGTGGAAAGGCTTCTCGGAGTAAGTGCTTCCTGCTGCTGCTGTGGGCTGGGGCTGGGCTGCTCCGGTGCGAGCATCTCCTCTGCCTCTGGCTCCCAAAGCTTCTGGGCTGGTGGCTCAGTGTCCCTGTGCCTCTCCCTGTCTGTAAAGTGGAGCTAAGAGGCCAAGGGCAGCCGGAAGGATGAAACCAGCAGCTCTGAATGCCTCGAGCTTTAATCAGGGTGCTGAGAGCACAGCTTGGGTGAGAAGGGCCCGTTTCCGTCTCATAAACGGGTTGTGCAGTGCCCTGGTGGGGCTTCCCCCCTTAGACCCAGTGTGAACCAGGCGCCCAGAGCGAATGAATTGCATTTCCCTCCTGAGAGGGGGAATAACTGCCCATCCCTCTGGCATCCCTGCCTGGACCAGGGCAAGGCTCCTGCCTCCCGGGGCGAGGACCCCCACATCCACACTTGCTGCTTGTGACCGGGTGAGAAAGCTGCAGCAAGCAGGGACATAAACCGAAGCTGTTGTCTTGGCTTGCAGTGAAGATAACACATGGGAGCCAGAGGAGAACCTCGACTGCCCAGACCTCATTGCAGAGTTCCTTCAGTCCCAGAAAACCGCACATGAGAGCGAGAAGTCCGAGGGCAGCAAGCGCAAAGCGGAGTCTGACACGGAGGATAAAGGGGAGGAGAGCAAACCAAAGAAGAAGAAGGAGGAGGTGAGGCAGGATTGGGTTTACCCCTGCATTTGGCAATGGTCTAAGAGCTGGAGCAGCCAAAACCTCGCTCCAACTCTTCTTAGTGACCTCAGAGCCAGGCCTAGCACTAAACTGAAAGGCCAGTGCTTGAACCAGACGGGTTTAGAGCACCAGCTTCTCCTGAAGAACCACGCAAGGTGGGAAACAGGAGGTTGGGGTTGCCTGTTTTCCCTGGAAGAGGGGGAACAGGAGGGATAGCTGCTTGGGAATGGGGTTGGTAAAAGGCTCTGCAGTCCGGGTTCATCCCAGGAGCTGCTGAGTGTTGGCCAGCACAAGAGTTTGACCAGCTTTGGGAATCGGAGCCTCTGCTTTAGCTTCAGGAGGACGCTTCACCCTGGGGTCCGCTCTCCGCAGCAGGTTTACACCTGAGTGGTCTTCTCAGTTCCCCGCTGGCCTTAGTCGTCATTAGCCATTAGTAGGCATGTAGATAAGACATTAGGCAGAAGCTCTTCCGTGTGAGGGTGCTGAGGCGCTGGCACAGGGGGCCCCGAGAAGCTGCGGCC
>NW_009945247.1:6963-7497 GCF_000696875.1 Nestor notabilis
TTGTTGGCCGGCCGCCAGGGTCCCCTGGAGAGCGGAGACGGGGCCGTGGCTGTCGCCGGCGATGCCGCAAGTGGCAACTTGTCTCTTTTCAGTCGGAGAAACCGCGAGGCTTTGCCCGAGGATTCGAGCCCGAGCGGATCATCGGAGCCACGGACTCCAGCGGGGAGCTCATGTTCCTGATGAAGTGGTGAGTGTGTCTTTGTGGCTGTCACTTCTTCACTTATTCTGTGCCAGAGAGGGAAGGACCTGCGCCTGGGGAGGCCCTGCTACCTGGCATGAAATCTCTGGCGATGGCGCCGCTGCCTGAGGTGACCCTCTGCGCTGAGGCTAACGTGGATGTGAAACGAGAAGGTAGGGCCCTTGGGGGGCGTGGGGGCTGTCCCCTGCAGCAGGCGCGAGCTTGGGGAGAACGAGGGGCACGGAGTCGTGGCACGGGCTGCGCCCAGAGGAGAGCCGTGGCACTGACCGTGTCCCCTCCGCTGTAGTGACACCGGGCTTGTCGCTGGCGCAGGTGGGAGCCAACCCAGGCAGGCG
>NW_009945247.1:7710-7950 GCF_000696875.1 Nestor notabilis
TTGCTTCCGCCTCCCCCGCCGCAGCCCCCTAACTTGCACCTCTGCTCTGGCCTGTAGGAAGAACTCTGACGAGGCCGACCTGGTCCCTGCCAAGGAAGCCAACATCAAGTGCCCCCAGGTGGTCATCTCGTTCTATGAGGAGAGGTTGACATGGCATTCCTACCCCTCAGAGGACGATGACAAGAAAGAGGACAAGAACTAAGCCCTGGCACCCGCTCTGGCCAGCCTTTGTATAAAGAT
>NW_009945248.1:0-222 GCF_000696875.1 Nestor notabilis
GGGTTGTTCCAAAAGTGCCAGACTGAGTGTCTACAGCACTGGTGGGGTCCAGGATCCCCTTTAGGAGCTTTAGGAAGGGGAGATGCTGTGCCAGGGAGCTGCACTGACAGTGCTATGCAGTCTAGCCCCATCCCCCTGATAAATGGCTTCGCCCCTCTCTGTGGTGGCACAGCACTCACCGCCTCGGGCTGGGCGCCCTGCAGCCGGCAGGATGCAGTAAGA
>NW_009945248.1:272-731 GCF_000696875.1 Nestor notabilis
TGTGCTCCACCGGCCCTGGCGTGCTAGCGCCCACCTCGATGGGGTCCTGCTGGAGGCCGTGACCGTGCTGGGTGTCACCAGCCCTCCCCAGCAAGTCCTCGCCAACGGTGCCCTCGTGGATGACTTCTCCTACCGCAGCGACACCCAGGCGAGTGCTCGGGGGCAGCTGCCGGCCAGAGACCCTGGGCTCAGTCCCCAGTTCTCCCTGTGCTGACCCTTCCTTCTTCCCCCAGGTGCTGAGAGTCCCAGTGTCGCTGCCAATGTGGGAGCAGTTTGTGATCAACTGGTCCTGAACAGATGCTGGACCCAGTGAGCTGCTCCCTCCGGCTCTGGGGCCGAATCCAATGCAGCTCCTGGGCTTCGGCTTCCATCCTGGCTAACGGGAGTTACCAGGGCTGTATACACTGGACTTGTGCTGGGGGTCCTTGCACAACCGCCGGGGATGGGGGGACCCCCATC
>NW_009945248.1:772-2098 GCF_000696875.1 Nestor notabilis
AAAAAGACCCAAGTGCCTTGTGAGCCAGCAGAGCTGTTCAGGGCTGCCCTGGTGACCTGCCAGGGACTGTGGGGAGCTCTGGCTGTGCTCTGGGGGAGCGGGATCCATGCAGGGGGCGAGAGAGCTGTAATAAAGCTGCTGTTTGCTGGGAGCAGCCCAGGCCGTGTCCATGCCCCTGTGCTGCTGCCTGCCCTGGCTCAGCACCACTCGGCTGGGACACCCCCCCCATCCCTGCCTGGGAGCTGACGGGGACGTGATCAGCTCCAGGTTAAAAGAGAGACCTCTCCTCCAGAGGCTTTATTGAGGAGCAACTCATCCCTGTGGCTCCTATGGGCGAGATTAAAGGCACGAGGATCCCTGAACGCTCCAGAGCCAGTCAGCATTTGTGATTCAGAGCAGAGGTGCCCCCGAAGGATGTGAAACCCAGCTCATGACTGTCCTGTGGCAGAGGGGATGCTCACAGCTCGTTGTGCAGTGGCCGGCACTGGGGGCTCAGCTTCTCCTCCAGGACGGCATCGGGGGCACACACCCAGGGGTCCCCCGTGTCCCACTGCCACTTCAGGAGCTGTGCACGGAGCAGCTGGAAGATGGGGGCATAGCGGGGGTCCAGGGCCAGGTTCTGGCTCTCGGTGGGGTCAAGGCTGCAGTCAAAGAGCTCCCAGCGGTCTCTATAGTAGTACTGGTGCAGGGTTTTGTCCCAGTGGGTTGGCTGCCCGGCCCTGGTGCGGTTGAGCAGGTCTTGGAAAGTGGGTGAGATGTAGAAGTCCTGGTCGATGGGAAAGGGCATCTTATAGTTGAGGTTGTGAATGAGGCGGAACTGTTGGTGCTGGATGGCTCGCATGGGGTAGTACATGGTCACCTCGTGGTGGCTCGGGCTGCTGAAGGTCGTGTCCCAGGGCTGCTCCGACTCCAGCACTGGCAGGAGGGACTTCCCGGTGAGCTGCACCTGCTTCGTGCCAAAGATGCTGTAAGCAGGGTAGGGGATGGAGAACCAGTCCAGAATGGTCGGTGTCAGATCTGGAGGGGAAGAGAAGGGTGAGAGGAGGAAATCCAAATCTGCAGCAGAAAGGTCCCTGGGGTCTGCTGCCACATGGGCTGCGGGTGGTCCTGGGGTGAGCTGCAGGGCTGAGCCCTGGGCTAATGTCCTTGCAGGGGACCCTGCTATTCATCCTTCCTCTCCCTTCCCAGGGCTGGCTGTGCCGGTGCCCAGGGCTTCAGCCTGTCCTATGGGGCAGGACCCTGGGTTTTGGTGTGGGGAGGGTGGGGACCAGCTCTGCAGGACTCTGCTCCCTTACCCAGGAGGCTGGCGAAGGCCTGGCTGACCTG
>NW_009945249.1:0-375 GCF_000696875.1 Nestor notabilis
GTGTCTGACACCTCCAGGCGGTTGCATTTTCTTCAGCTCTGCTGTGTCATGGTCTTCCATGCTCCTGTCCTTGCCTTATCCCATGAGCTGTGACCGCTCTCTCTGCTCCGCTGCAGAAAGCACCAGTGAGGCTGGCGCTGATCCCCCTGTAATGGAGATTTGGGATGCGAGTGCGCTCCTTTGGCTCAGCAGTGGTGATCCCAGGGACAGCTACTGCATCCCTGGGATGTCCTGTGCTTACACTGCAACTGACCAGGGTCCTGCCCACCCTGTCCTTTCAGTGCTTTGCTCTCTCCCTGCCAGTCCTGCCTTCCCTGGCACTGGGGCAGGCAGGGAAAAGTGGCAGAGGGGGTGCCCGGACAACAACAGAGTTTC
>NW_009945249.1:579-4011 GCF_000696875.1 Nestor notabilis
CCTGGGCTGTGTGTGGGAAGGATCATCCCATGGGATACATAGGGTAGGCAGGAGCAGTGCCACTGGGCATCCACCAAGTGTTTTGTGCTAGGGAGGCTCAGCCTAGACAACAGTGCAGATCAACTTGCCATTGCTTATTCTGAAATATCCACATAAATGACCAGTTGGTGAGGTTCTCTTGAGTGCCTGAGGGAAAACTTCTAGCCTGGGGGACTGTGGGCCTGTGCACCGGATGGCTTGCACAAAGGTTTGTGGCATTGCCTTTTATTATGGTCCTTATTGTGAACAAACACTAATCTTGCACAAATGTTTGCGGAAGGAAGATAAGGAGCTGTGAATGGAGCTGGAGGGAATGGCTGGGCCACATCTGACAACTCGGGGTGTTTTTTCCCTGTTTTTCTCCCTGGTGGGATCACACCTGGAGGATTGCCTGCAGCTCTGGGATGAGGCTGGCCCACATGGAGGGGGGGGCAGAGCAATGTGACTGTGTGTGTTACAGCTTGTCCCACGGAGGGGAGCGCATTGGGAGCCCTCTCGAGTGCATCTGTGACCGCTGCTGGTGAGCTGGAGCAGGGACTGGAGCAAAAATCCAAACCCTCTGGGGTTTGGGTTTCCAGTGTCCTACATGTGCCTTTGACAGCCGAACTCCTGTTTCTTCTGCTCCTGGGGGTGTTCTTTTCCCTCGCTCCTTCGCGCTGCCTGGGAACCGGGAAGGGGAGCGCTGCTCGGTGCCTTCGAGGCAGGAAGGAAAGCCTGGAGCTGTTTAGAACTCGCAATCTTCAGGGAATTTCAGTCCCCGTCCAAGCGTGTTCGCAACCAACTGAATAACGGTGCAGGGTTTGAATCGCTGGCCCGCCTCCGCCGGCAGCGCTGCCTCCTCCCTCCGTCCTCCTGCCTGTGCCGAGCTCCTGCCCGCACTGGGGCTCTGCCCGGCGCTGTGTGCCGCAGGCAGGAGCCATGGGGGTGCCGGGGGGGACCCTCCCCAGGGCTTACACTGCGGTCTAGGGGGGCTCCGTGCCTGCCTCCCGTCCCGCCCATCATGCCATTGCTGGATTTCTTCTGGGCTTGCTTCAAAAGAGCCAAGGTAAGGGATTGTCTGTTTAATGGTGTCGGTCTTGCTGATACCCTCCCAATTTCAGGAGAAGCCACCGGAAGGGATGGTGGGGGAGGTGTCTCTATCAGGGCTGGGGCTTGCTCACGGTGCTTGATGTCTGCTCCGGAGGGATGTCATGCCCGTGCCCTGTGCGCATGTGAAAGGTTAATTTTGGAGGGGCTACATGTGGGTCTGCTGGTCAGCATCAGTCAGGTACCCATGTCCCATAGCCAGGGCAGGCAGGGTGCTGTGCCCGGCTGAAAACAGGCAATATGGGCATAATGGATAAAGCACCAGTGGTTACAAGGCAGTCGGTGGGCTCTTTGTTGTGTGCTGCCAGCCCCGGAACGGGATCTACCCATGCCAGGGCTGGGGATCCCTTTGCAAACCAGGGCATGGAAATGGGGACACATCTGGCTTTACCGACCTGGGGTGGCAGCGAGGGGGATGACAAAGGAACAGCGAGACCAGAGGCCTTGAGTTTTTAATTTCCTGCAGCAGTGGTTCTCATGGCATCTGGTATTTTTCATTTGGGTTTAATTCCTCATCTGTTGCCGTAATAACGTGCAACTCTCTCTTTGACTG
Source organism: Nestor notabilis (assembly GCF_000696875.1). Lineage (NCBI taxonomy): Eukaryota > Metazoa > Chordata > Aves > Psittaciformes > Psittacidae > Nestor > Nestor notabilis. Next base: position 2,258 of record NW_009945249.1, read on the forward strand.
CCTGTTTGTGGGATTTATTGTATCACAGTCTGTGCTGTGAGGTGGTAGGTGTGCTGGGTAGAATTTGGAGGTATTGTCAGTATGGATTTGGGGAGCTTTGGATTGGAAAAAGCAGTAAAATCCCTTTACAACCAGTGCTGTACATCGAGCTGCGTCAAGCGAGTGGATCTGCCATGGTGAAATGAATGTGGAATGTGCGCTGTTCCCCCGGGGCTTCAATGGAAAGCTCAAAATAGTTGAGTCTAAAAATGACATTTGTGAAATTCATTAATAATATTAGTAGCTGTCTTATCCCTGCTGTCTCCAGAGAGCTTAACATGTCCTTGTTAACCCTCCTTGTCCCTGTGAGCTGTGTGTTGCCATCGCCATCGTACTCATGGTGGCACAGAGATGGAAGCCGAGTCCCGCATCCCCCCTTGCAGAGCTGCAGCTACCAAAAGGCCCCAGTGCCACGGGCTCCAGAAAGGTTGAAAGCAACCAGTAGATGCTGGCACCATCACCTCGAGCCCGTCAAAGGCTCCAGTGGCCCCAGTGGCATGGGTTGGAGGAGGTGGCTTCTGTCCCCAGCTCCCCCAGCAGCAGCTGCTCCTCTGGCTGTGGCCCCAGGCAGTGCATAGGGCTTCACCCGCCCCAGCACATTCCCAGCCCACCTCACTGTTTGAGGTTCCTTCCCATCTGAACTCTCTGGTTTTACTGATTAAGCCAATATTTGTGTCATCTCCTTGCCTAGGAAATGCTTTGCAGGCTGCCTGGGAGCAGTGTGGGGGACTGAGCATGGGAGAAAGTTGCTTATGGGTCTGGGAGTAAATTTGCCTCTTGGTTCTGGGGTTCTTTCTCCCCATTGTCACCCCAGGCATTGAGGAGTCATGGCCAGGGACCATGGGCCTGTGATAAGGGCTTTGTGGCCAGGTGGGTGCTGGGAGGCCAAAGGGATGGGGACATTGCCCTTCTCATTCCCCTTGGCAAGTACCGATGGCCTCATGTGGGGCTGAGGCTTCTGCCTGGTTTTCTGCTTGCCTCCCTGTGCTGGTGTTGCTTGGCTACTCATCATGAACAGCAAAGGAATTCCTTGAAGAGGGAGAAACATGCAGGGCTCTGCCCATGGGAATAAAGTTTTCTGGGTTAAATGAGGTAGAGTTGTAGCTGGTGGAAGAATCTGAGGGGAAAACAGAAGGTGTTAGGGCCAGGACATGACAGCAGGGGAGAGGAGGATCCCCAAAGCCACCTTAGCATCAGGACGAGCTTTCTCTGCTCTTGCCATCGCCTGGGAGAGCATCTCATTGCCCACTTTGTGGGCATCTGCTACACGTACCAGCTGCAAGGCTGATGGATGGCTGCAGAGCTTGTGGTAACAGGCATGATGGGGGTCCCAGCGATCATCTCCCTGTCCAAATGTTTTCAGCTCTGACACTTTCCAGCTGCCCACATGCTGCCAGATCAGGGCTTGGGTGTCTGTTCAGGCTCTCCATGAGGAGGAAGAGCTGAGCATGCAGCAGGAGTAGCAGCTCCCAGCACTTCCCTCCAGTGGGAACAGATTCATCAGTGCCAAATACACCAGAAGACCATGGTGACCTCCCCTCTGCAAACACAGGCACACTGTGAGGCTGATAACTCCAGCCCTGCTGATGGGGACCTCTTGCGCAAGTGCTGCCATGAGAAGCCCAGCAGCGGGGAGATGGTTAAGCCCATCTCCCCCTGGGTCATTCCCAGCCCTGCTGCTCCAGCAGGAAGAGGGGGCCCGGGTGGCCCGTGGG
>NW_009945249.1:4042-7349 GCF_000696875.1 Nestor notabilis
CTTGCTCCTTCCCTGCGGTGTCCCCCGCCAGCACCTCTGGCCCTGTTCAGTGGGGCTGGGCTGCGCTGGAGAGGGTTTGCCTGTGCCTGGAGAGGGACCTGGGGGATGTCCCTGGGCTCTGTGCTCACCACAGCATCCAGGCAGTGCCAGGACCCTCCTGCTCCTCCACCTCCATGCAAATTGCTGCAGTCTCCCATGTGCTGGCAAGGCTCTGCTGTCTGTAAATCCCATTTCCCCTGGCTTTACCCCTGCAGAAATCCAGTCATAGGTGAGGGGCAGACCCTGTGCATGGTACTGGTGGCCCCTTCCCCACCCTGGATGCTGTGCCCATGGAGAGACTTGAGGAGTGACAGCCCAGCCTGCTTTCAGCTTTTCTTTGTTGTTCTCTTCCTTTCTTTATTGTCGGCTTTCCGTGCCTGCAGCCACCATTGTACGCTCTGCCTCCAGACAGACTAATGCAATTAAAATGTGGACATGTCCACTGCCATCTGTGCAGCCACAGAGGTATCAAGGGATGTGTCCGGGGGGACCCCAGCCTGGTTCCCTTGCTGGTTTGATCCTTTTCTGTGGATCCAACAGCTCTTGCCTCCCTCCCTGTCTCCTCTCTGGCAATTTTGCAGCACCCCTGTCAAGCAGAAAGGTCCATCTCTCCAGATATCTCTTTTTCCCTGGCTCTGTCGCCTGCTCCACAGATGCAGAGCCCCTGGTCCTGGCTGCTGCTGCTCCTCCCATGGCTTCTAGAGCAGGCTGGGCACACCGCGTTTGCCCAGTGCACTGGGCTGTGTTTGGCACTGGTGGTTTAAAGCCAGTGGGGCTGATGCCCTTGGGACAAGCCTTTGCTAGAGCTCTGCTTGTGCTCAGAGCTGGAGCAGGCAGCGCTGGTCCCAGCTCCTCTCCTGTCGGAGAGGAGGCTGAAGCAGGGACCGAGCACAAACGCAGGAGGCAGGAGTCCATGAGTGTGAAAATCACAAAGATAAAATGATTTCTTTTTTTCTTTCTTTTCACAGCGCTTCACTTTGCTAGAAGATAAAAAAGATGCAGGTAAGCTGTGACGATGTTTTTGGGGCGGGAATGCCCTCGCTGTGGGACAGGCAGAGGTTACGAGGACCATCCCTTGCTGAGCTTCTGGTTTCTTCTGCCGGCAGTACGATGATCCCTCCAGCTATACTTTTCAAAGGGGTAGCAGAGGCAACCTGTGTGAGGCAGTGCCAGCCAGACTGAGCCCCAGCAGTGCAGGAGGGACCCCTAAGATGTGCCCAGCACCTCCTTCACCCATCCTTCGCTCCATCCTTTCCCCACCCTGGCTGCAAGTACAACTTGGCTGTATATTCCACTCATCACCAGTGACATCCTGCCACTGCATGTGCAGAGTCCCCCCTGCAGAGAGGCACAAGTCCCCTCACCAATGTGCGTGCTGCCGTAGCCCAAAGAAAGGAGTTCTGCTCCCTTCTGTTTCCTTTTCAGTCCCTCTCTTCTTTGTGGTGAACAACTTTGAGCTCTGCAGATAAGCTCATTAGGACCTCAAGAGTTGTGCCATAGGAAGGAGGGTCTCCCCCAGCTTGGAGCCCCCTCAGCTTTGTGTGATTGAGATGCCTCGCCAGTGACAGCCAGGCAGGAGGGAGTCATGGTGCAGCTCTGACTGAGCCATGGTTCTTGTGCACGTGTCCATGGGCTGCTTCTGCCTTAACCATCCCTCAGCAAAAGCAGGGGAAAGGCTGGGGATCAGGGCCACTGTGCTGTGGGGGGGTCATGAAGGCTGGGGAGGCCAGAGACTAGTGGTGGGCTATGGGAGAAGGAGGCGTGCACCTTGGGGGTGACCATAGGGCTTGTAGGCTCCTGGATGGGGCATGGCAGCTGCTTGTTTTAAGAACAGGTCCCTGCTGCCAAACCTGTCTGAAGCAGCATTCTGGACCTGGCTGCTGCTTTGCTGGATGTGAAGGAGTGCTCCGATCTCACTTTGCCCTCGTGTTCCACCCCAGAGAAACAGCCCCGTGCCTTATAATTTCACTGGTTGGTGCAATGGAGGCTCTTTGCAGAGAGGGAAACGCTGCCTTACAGGGAGCCCACGGGGTGTGTCTGGGGATCTCCGAGCAGTTCCTCTAACTGGAGGGCAATGACCTGGCCTCTTGTTTTCCATCCACATAAGGGTTAGGTGAGCTCTAAGCCCAGCTGGAGCAAGAGCCCAGGAGCACAGGAAAGCTCTGGACAACAAAAGGGGCTTTGTGAATGGAGCTCCAGAAGTAATCCTGGGTGGTCTTTCTTGCCCTTTCACAGGAGAGATTAAGACCATGAATATCAAGAGCTTGTTAAGAAGGGTTAAAGAGCCCTGTGTAAGGGAAGGGGCAGGGAAGACTCCTACAGGACACATCCGTGGCTAGGATTTTGGGGGAAAGAAAGTTTCTAGGGTTTTTTCCTTTGGGTAAAACTGCCTGTAAAATCCAAGTCTCAGCAACATTAATTACAAACCCAGACAACACCTTCCTGGCCACACGTCTACCTCCCACCCTCACAGCCACCGCGGTGTCACACTTGTGAAGGGGTCTGAGGACAGGAGCCCTCATGTACAAGAACAGCTGCAGTGTCACACCAAAGGATTTGTCCCCTGTGATTCGATGCATCATCTGGAGCCATAGTGGCAACACTGCAACCTGCAGGAGCATGGTGCCCAGCGGAGCACAGCTGAAGCTCTCCCTTTCGTGTGCATTACACTGGACTTGGAGCAAGCCCGCAGTCAGTTCATACCCTCCGCTGGGGTTTTTGAAGCTCTGAGAAGAGGCTGGTGCAGTTGCTTTACTACCCTCTCAGCTGATCGTTCACAGAAGGTGCTCTGACAAATGGGGTCACTTAAGGAAACATTCAGATGCTGGTCTCAGGAGACACTGTTCCCTTCCCTGATGATTTTCTGGCCAAGAGGACCTCAGCTCTGGAGACAACAGCATGAGACAGGGCTGAGCTGGTTCTGCGTTTATCCTGGGAACTGTTGGGAACGTGCCTCCTGTGGCTCTTCCATTGCTTCCTGGAGCCATCCCTGACTCCTCCACAGCACTGCTGCTCTCCCACCGCACCCAGCAAACTCCCTGAGCTGCTTCCCAAGGCACAGCCAGGCCCATTCCTGACTCCCAGGACCCATCCCTGCCTGCGAGCAGCCAGGAGCCAGGGCTGTGCTGCCACAGTTCCTTCCTGAACACCGACTGTACGAAGCCACTGCTGCTTCCCACTGTCATTAAAATATCTGGGCATGCTGTGCTCAGCTCCCTCGGCACCAATGGTGGAAAACAACTTGGATTTCACTGGCTCAGGGGTAACA
>NW_009945249.1:7392-10824 GCF_000696875.1 Nestor notabilis
CCAGCAGCGAGTGCTGAGGAGCCAGTGAAGAGTCACTGCTGGTAGCCACCTCCATAGGCAGTCACTGTCTCAGTTTGGATCGAAGGCAAAAAGCCCACAACTTTGATTGATCAGCCCAAACTGTGCAATGTGCTACCTGGGGCAGGGGGAGAGCCCAGGTTGAGTCCTCCCATCTTTGTGGCATGAGCAGGTAGCCCGTGTCCCTGCTGTGGTATCCACTGCCCTGCCCAGCAGCAGGACCCCGGCTCATGTGGCTATGGGGTCCCCAGCACCAAGCCCTCCTGCTGGAGCAGTCCTAGCCAAGGCCAGGCTCCCATGGATTTCCTAACCCTCTGCTTCCTCTCCAACATTCACTTCCCATGTATTGTTCTGGACAAAGCTGAAAGGAAAGGCTCACAGACCAGCCGTGCACATGAAAACTGCATCCTCCAAACTAATTCCTGCCGATAGCAGCATCGGGCCTCTCCAAAAGTAGGATGGGGAATGTGCTCTGCAAATGTCATTAAGCAATGACCTCCTCTAACTGCTGAGAGATGGGGACTGTGCTCGCGGCTTCTTTCATGCAGCCAGGCAGCAATGGTATTACAGTATTTCAAAAGTGGGCCTCTGTGGCTGGACGTGGTAAAATAATAGAGAAAAGAAGCATGAGGGACTCTGCTGAACTTTTGCCCCTGCATGAAATAATAAGGTTGTATTTACCCAGCATCTGGATCTCTGAAAATAACCTGCTAAATTTAGCTGTTGTTGATATGTTGTCACAGCTGAGCTATTCTTCTTCTCTCTTTACATGAAAATCTCTTGTGCTGGTTCTGTTGGTTTGAAGCACGAGCCCTTCATTCTTTGCCTGGCGTGTGCTTGCGTGTTCAGTGCCCTGTTTTGGGGGGAAAAAGATGGGGATTGGGATCTGGTTTTCTGTCATTGCCTGAATTAGCTGAAAGTGAGAGAGACAGGGAGCTGGTGGGGTGTTGCTGCACCCTCAGCACTAGGCTGCTCTCTGGTTGCAGTACCAGCGTAAGGGAGGGAACTGGAGGGGATCCCTGGCTTGAAGGGGTGGGAAAGATGCTGGACATGGCTGCAGGGACACCTTTCTGGGGACTTCTGCAACTCCCTGGGAAACTGCTGCATGTTACGTGGTGGAAAATGTGGTCATGGGTCTGGATCCCAGCTGAAGAGGTGGGAAGTAGAAAAGCTGAACTGAATGTGATTATGAGTGGATTTAGTGTGACATGTGATGAAAGTGGCTCTGTGCTGCTCCTTCCTCTTCCCTCTCCACCCATGGGCTGTCTCAGGCTGGTGAATTATACCCAAATGCTGACCTCCATCCCAAAGGAACGACAAGTCCCCCTGGGACCAGAGCCAATAGCAGCCTCATCCCACAGCCCCGCTGGTGCTGGCCTGGGAGCAGTGGCACTCGACCCATGCTTGGATGGGCTCTGCTGTGCTTTGGGGTATTTTTCATGAAGAAAGCAAGCTGATTCTCAAATATTCTCATTTTCCTTCTGTTACAGCCTCCATGGCCTTACTCGTGAGCACTCTCCTCTCACTGGGGATTGACCCTCAGCCTGGCTAGTGTAAAATGCTTTGTGATTAGCTTTCAGTAGTAAAAAAGCTTTTACAAAAGTAAAAAGATAATTGTTAAACAAGAATTTATACACTAAAAATCACCCTGCCAAGGCGGCTGTAGAGCAAACAGTTTATGCTTCTTTCCGTCATATGTTTTCTCGGGAACTGGGGCAGCATCTCCTGAGACTCAAGGCACAATCTCCAGCGTTTCCTTTTCAGCCTTCTCAGGTTATTTTTGAACCACTGAGCTCTTTGATACCTATTTATCCATATTGGTTTAATTTCCCCTATAAGGTAGGCTGGTGCTGAGGCCTCTGGGCAGAGACAGGATTGCATACTGCCATTTCCTGCTTGTCCCTGGGGTCACTGCCTGGGGATGGATATTTACGGGTGGGTTGGTGCCTTCTGCACTTCAATAAACTCGTTTCTCTGTGCCAAGTGCTGCCATCCCCGTCAGTGCCTCCTAACACCCAACCGCTTTACACAAGCTGCTGTCTTCCTACTGCTGCTTCTCTGCAGCTGGTGGAGAGCTGCTTGCAGGGAAGGCGGCTCCTGTAGAAATCCACAGAGCCAGGCATGTAATTACATCCTTGGTTAATTAACAGGAACCACTATGGGGTAATATGGGCTCGCAAAGGGCTCCTGTTAATATCTTGGCTTACAGCAATTTTAAACACTTTTGGCTTGTTCTCATGTCGCCTTTCTGCTCCTCAGGCCAAAAGCAGGCTGCTGGGTCAGACACCCTCCCCGGGCTGAGCACTGAAAACGTAAAACAAGGAAAAATGCTTTAAAGGAAAATCAAAACCAACTTGGCCATGCTTTGGTTTTTCCAATAAGTGATCGTGGGGAAACTGTTTGTCAGAGGCAAGAGGCCCCTCCACAGAACGAGGCCATTTCTTGTCCTTGTTCCCCTTCTGCCTATAAAAATTTCTGTAACTCTGAAACCTGGTGGTTGCTGCCGTGACTGATCCCCATCCCCCAGCACATCTCCCTGCTCCTTCTGGGGCTTTAATTTCAGGGTCTGGAAGTTTTTCTGTTTCCTGTAGTTAACAAAATGCAGATTCCCCCCACTCTGAACAGCAGGATCCTATCACGAACTGGGTGATTTTCTTTGAAAGCCAGAAAGGAAGAGCCTTGGTTAGAGAGTGGGATTTCCTTTTGTTGGCTGGGCTGCTGGGCACTTGGGAAGTACCAGGCACAAGCTGGGAAAAGGCCCCTTCGGCTGCCACGTGCCTGTCCCATCGCCAAGTGTTTCCCATGGCAGCAAGGAATGATTGAGGCAGACTGGACAGGAACTGCAGGCAAGAAAGTACATTTATATCTGCATCCTCTGGGTGGTTTGCGTGAGACCAAAAGGATCAAGAGGGAAGTTTTGAGTTGAGAAAATGCATTGAAAGCCAGTGGAAAGGTTTCACTGTGCAATGGTTTTTCTTTGGTAAGAGCTTTGACATGTGAGCTGCGTTAAAAAGAAAGGAAACATCGCTGCAAATAAAGGCGATGTTTCCTGTGTTGGAAATAACCTGTCTGTACTTCTGGAGAGACTGTGCTGTATATGGAGGAGGTGCTGGGCTCTGCGAGCAAACATGGCCTTTGTGGTGCTTTGTAACACTCCTGTGGTTTTGTTTTCAAAGCAGGAGAGGTCAGATGGGAAAAAAAAAGCAGGTGTGAGGCGTTTGCAGACCAGTCTGATCATGTTAATTCCTTCTCTTCTTAATGAAGAGGCTCTGAATCCTGCCTGAAATGTCCGCGGTGCGCGGAGTAGCAGCCCCGTTTGGGAGCGGGGTGCGGGCAGTCCCCAGTATACCGGCGCCGGGGTGGCTCAGCTGATGGAGCCGAAATGCGGAGCACCTGAACCGTCACCGCATTGAC
>NW_009945250.1:0-9339 GCF_000696875.1 Nestor notabilis
GTGTGGCCCAGTGGGGTGGTGTGACAGCAAAGACATGGTCACCTGCAGTGTGGGGCACACTCCCCACCACTGAGCAGACCTGCAGGGCGGGAGATGTTGGTGCTGGTCCCCTTTTGGAGCTTTGGGAGAGATGTTGGGAAGAGGGCACAGTGCTGCACCCTCTGTGCACTGAGCATTCACCCTCCTGGAGCCTTGGACTGAGAGCAGGGAGCTTGTGTTTTCCTTAAAGAGCATCAGAAACCCTGTAAAGGTTCTCCAAAAGAAAACCTCAGGGCTCTAATGATGTTTCTTTTGTTCCTTAGAGGCTTGAGTCCAGCAAATGACAGTGGAGCCAAAAAGAAGAAAAAGAAACCCAAAAGGAAGAAAGAGAAAGGAGGAGATCAGCCTGACCAGGCTCAGGACCAGCCGGTGAAGGTGACTGACCCCTTCCCAGAGTCGCAGCCCCACACAGCAGCCAGCCCCATCCTGAACCTCCCCAGTGTAGCTCAGGGCAAGGAAAGAGTCTCCTGATCCTGGTTTTAGGCACTTGCCTGCTCAAACAACTGAAGTTTTCGAGTGATTGCCCAGCCTGGCTCCGTGGGGGGGGATTGCCCTTGGTGCAGGAGGTGTCTGTGAAGTGCTCCAGGGTAAACATCATCGTTGGCTGGATATCCCAGCCTGCTCCAGTGAGCAGTGAGAGGGTCACACTGGCTCCTCACAGGCAGGGAGCTGCCACTGCCCCTCCTGCCCACAGCCACCACAGCAAACGTGTTCTCCTCCTTCTTGGGTGACATCTGATGCTGTTGATTTTCTGCCTGATTTTCGTAAGAACAACAGCCAGCTCAGAGCAGGGTCTGTCTCAGCCCTCTTGGCTTTGCCTGGTCCTGTCTCGCAGCCAGTGCTTCAGGAAGGAGGTTGGGACACGTCGGGTTTGTCCCTGCCAGGGTGGCATCCTCCTGGCCCTCTCATCCCCTCCTGTCTTGTGGCAGGGGACAGAGAGTTCTGCACCTCAACAGAAGCTCTTTTCTATCCAGTGCCCAGTTCCCATCCACAGAGTGCTGATTCTTTGTCCCTCTGGCTGTGCAGAGCATTAATGTGGGGCTTTGCATTTTCAAATGAAATTCTCCAGGAATCAGGGAAGAGTTGGGGTTTGGAGCTGCCCACCCTGCCAAGGTCTGCCTGAGGAGGAGGAAACTCTCTTCTTGATTCAGCCTCTCCACCTCATCCTAGTCCACAGGGAGCAGGGACTCCTCTGGAAGCTGCCATTTGCAGATAAGGATCCAGCTTAGGTGGAGGGGGCTGAAGCAATGAGGGAAAAGGCAGCTCAGGAGGCCCAGGTGCTGGGTGTGGGTTGAGCCAGGGAGTCTCTGCGTGGGTGTTAGCCAAGGTGGAGCAAGGAGCTTTGCAGCACCCTCTTAACTGAAGCTTAAAGCATTTTAAGGAAGTTCATCCATCAACTTTGACCCAGGAGTGCCTAGAAACCAGCTCTAGGTGTGTAGCAGGTGGCTGGTGACAGGGTTTATCCATCTTCTAGAGGGTTACAGGAGGATCTAAGATGGGAAGGGAGTCCCTTACCTGCTCTCCCCTCCCCCGCAGTGTCCCAGGGCAGAGTCAGCTCCACAATCCCCAAAGGAAGAGCTGAAATACAGACCTGGTGGCTCAGCTTTCTCATTTTGCCTTTCTGCCCTCAGGTGAACTCTTTACCTGCTGAGAGGATCCAGGAGATTCAAAAAGCCATCGAGCTCTTCTCTGTAGGTCAAGGCCCTGCCAAAACCATGGAGGAAGCCAGCAAGAGGAGCTACCAGTTCTGGGACACGCAGCCAGTGCCCAAGCTAGGTATGTACAGCCCCTTGCTGGGTTGTGCTCCTTGGGAGAAGCCTTGTGGTCCCCAGGCTGCTCAAAGAAGCCTGAAGTAGCTGGTCTCTGGGCAGCAGGTGAGTCCCTGGGTGGCCCCTCATTGCTGTCCTGTCTGGGCTTCAAAGGCATCAGTGATGCTTGTCCCCCATTCAGCATGGTGGACTCTCAGCCCTGCCACTGGAGAGCTGGGGTGGTCGAGAGGGATAAGGAACCATTCCAGACACCTGATTTGATGCCTCCTGTGTTTGGGCATCCCTTCATTTGTCTTTAGCCCTTGAATTAGGTCTCCCCAGCCCTCTGTGCCCATGTTCCATGTGCAGCATTGTCAGCCTTCTTCTTGCCAACTCCTAAGGACTTAGGCCCTTTCTGAGGGTTGAAGCTTCCAGCAGGGAAGGCAACTTGATGTGAGACAGGGCCAGTTGCTCAGGGAGGCAGGTCCATACGCTGAGCTGCCACATCTTTGGTTTTCTGAGCTCACATCAGCCTTTGGCATGGGGAGGTGCTGGGCTGAGCCAGGAGAGGGGAGACACAAACCTTGAGAGCATGCCTATGGCCAAGTTGCCAGGCAATGCACATCTAAGGTGAGAAATCCCTTCTCTTCCTCCTCTCTTCCCCCTGCAAACAGCCCGACTCTGCTTCCCAGCTCTAGTCTTTGCTCCAGCCCTTTCTCCAGTTTCCTCTTGACACTGCCAGCTCCACCAGAAGTGATGTGTTGTCAGTACCAGGCGTTGCTCAGGGTGGCAGGAGCTTTTGGCACCTCAGCACATCTGAAAGGCAGAGGGGTGCCCTGCTGCTGAGCTGTGTGGCTAGAAGGTGCTCCTTCCCAGCCTCGTTGGAGCAAGTCTGCAGTGCTCCTAGGGTGCCCAGGGTTGCTTTGCTTAGTTTCCCCCAGCAAAATCCATGTAGAGCTCAGGAGAACTGGTAAATGAGCCCAAATAGTTTCTAGTTTTACCCATAGCTTGTCATGGCTTTAAATTGGCTGTTCCTCAGTAATTTCCTTCATGGGGCTGTGTCTAGTCCCTCTTGCTGCAAACACACACAGTGTTTGATTCCTTTGCGTGCTGTCAGAACCAGGCTGAGGCTTTCTGTGATCTCAGAGACTGTTTGCTGGGAGCCATGATCTCAGCTTTGTGCTTGGAAAGTCATCGTGAGCTGACACGGGGTTGGGTGAGGGAACAAAACCCGATCTTGCATTAGTCCTTTTTCCCAGAGGATCCTGGACATGGCAAACATCATTTCTGCCTGGGTAAACTCCGGAGGAAGGGTGGAAGGTGTCTTCAGGGGAAAGAGGAGCACAAAACAGCACATTCCATCATACACCAACTTGCTGTGCTGTGCTCTGGCTCAGGAGCACACTCTGGCACACAGCATTACGTACCTCAGGCTAGTGAGGGCTGGGTACCAAAAGTGCTGTGGGATTTCGGGGGCTGGATTCCAAAGCACCTGCTCAAAACAGAGAGGGCAGCCAGGGGGGAGTGTTTCTGGAGGGGTTTGATGGGGGCAGGTTTTGCTCTGGGCTTTCTTCACCTCCCCATTGCCTGGAAACCTTTCCAATCCCTTTTTAAAGGAATTCCTAATTCGCACAGCTCGCTTCCCTTGGCAGCACTCAAGTGATGCCACTGTGTTGACATCTTCAGGAAAGCCAGTGCTTGAACCAACATCTCTTGGCTGAATCAGGAGCTTTAGGAGTCAGTGTTTTTTCCAACAAAAATCATTCTGTTCACTGCAGCTCTTCTCTAAGGGCAGTGGGAAGGAAACCCTCACACTTGCCAAATGGCAGGGACCAGAGCTGGCAGGGAGAGAGCCACCATCCCACGGAGCAGCTCCTGGGAAAGTGCCGGCCGAGGCTGGGATTGTGGGAATGGGAAGGATAAGACATCCCATGTGGACCTGGAGGACATCGCTGTGGCCCTGAAGCTCTCATCAGCTTGGTCACCTCCTCTCTACTGCCCAATCAGCGGCACTGTTGCCCTGGAAGGAGTTTTGGTTCCCTGCCCCTGTGTAACGACACACGTGTGGCACATCCCAAACCTGGTGGGTGAAATAGCGATTCGTGGCTCCCCCTCAGCAGGATGAGGCACTTTGGTTGCCAGGTGGAAGTGTTGTGGAGACTTGGCTTCAAATAGTAGAAGGTGTCTCCATGACTCCCTGCTCTCTTTTACAGGAGAAGTGGTGAACACCCATGGTCCCGTTGAGCCGGACAAAGACAATATCCGTCAGGAGCCATACACTTTGCCTCAGGGCTTTACATGGGATGCCCTGGACCTTGGAGATAGAGGCGTGGTGAGTACAGGCAGCTTCGCACGGGTGTTGGGAGGCCATCTCCATTGCACAGTTGGCAGTTCCATGCTTGGACTGCCAAAGATGGCTTTGGGGACAGGAACATGTCTTTCACCGTACCCCAGCTCAGTGGTCCTGCCATCGCCTTGGAGTTAGCTGGGTCTGACTTCCCCCACTGTGCAATTACCTCTTCCCCATCCCATGTTGGCCTGGTTTCTTCATGGTGATGTAAGGATGCTTGCAGCCAGGAGTTTTCCCTTGGGAAGACCCTCCAGACCGTGACCCACCTCCCTGGGAGATGACCTGTGTGTCCTGCTGCTAACCCTGCTCTGCAGGGGCAGATTCAGGAGCCTGGAGCCAGCAGGCCAGAGCAGGGGGGACACGCCAGTAGCAGGGCCACATCTGCATATGTTACCCATTGCTGTGGCCACACAAACAGTGCTCAGGGTCCCATCTCAGGGTGGGTGGTGGCTGAACAACTTCCTTCACCTGCTTGGTCTCTGCTGCTGCAGCTGAAAGAGCTGTACACGCTGCTGAACGAGAACTACGTGGAGGACGACGACAACATGTTCCGGTTCGATTACTCTCCCGAGTTCCTGCTGTGGTGAGTGGCACCATGACCATGGAGCACAGAGGGTTGGATGCTGCTGAGCTTGATCCCAGTGACAGCACTGCAGCTGCTCTTGCTTTTCCCATGTCACACCATGAAACCTCCTTTCCCATCCGTCCCTGTGTGCTGTGTCCCAGGTGCACTGTGATTGCTTTCACCAAGCCTCTGGCTTCTGTGAGAGATGGGAGCTTAAACCAGGAACTTTTAACTCTTTGGGTTCATCCCTGAGTGTTTGTAAAAATCCCAGTAGCTGAGGAACCTCTCAATGCCCTGGAGCTGTAGGATGAAGGTGGCTGCCAGGTAATGTTGCCAGGAATAACACTTGGAGACCTGTTGCAGCAGAGCTGCTGTTTCCTCAGGGCGCTGGTGAATCGAGGAACATGAATTTCCTCCTGAGTGAAATTGGATTTCCCCTAGTGAGAACTGGCTTTGGCCACAGAGTAAAGGAATTGCTCTGGATCCCAGCAGTCCTGCTTGTCACATCACTGTCACTCTCTCATCCTCCTGCCTGCAAACCCTGCCTTGGGAAGCCTGGAGTAGGACACAAGGTGTCCCAGGGCACGATAGGGAAGCAGGAGCAGGTACTCTGGGAACCTTTGGGATGTGACTTCTGAGGCGTGTCTCTTCTCCAGGGCGCTGCGTCCTCCAGGCTGGTTGCCCCAGTGGCACTGTGGAGTCAGAGTTGTCTCCAGCAGGAAGCTGGTTGGGTTTATCAGTGCGATTCCAGCCACCATCCACATCTATGACACGTGAGTGCTGCTTGGCTGCGTTTCCCATCCTGCCCCTTGATGGTACGTGGGGCTTCCTGGGAGCACTGAGGTCTGGCTACGTTGTCCTCCCCAACCAACAGAGCCAGACCTATGCTGGCCGAGAGTGGGGATGCTTTGGTGCTTGGAGGAGAAGGTGGGGGACATGTAAGATGGGCAGTGAAGTTCTGTGCAAGGACATCTTTTAGTTAGCCACCATGAAGGCTGTTTTCCTCAATGAGCGAGGTCAGCTTAGAGCTCTGGCTTCCAGAAATCCTCCAGGGCTGGATGGAAACCATTTAACTTGGGGAAACCTTGGCTAACAGCTTAAGGGAGAGTTCTCCAAACTGAACCCTTGCTCCTTGGCCTTCCCCAAGGCTTTGACTGCTCTTTTTCTTGAAGGGGCTGGGGGTAGATTGCCCAGGGTGATCCTGCTGGCTCAGGACACTGGGGTCTCACGCTCTGCGTTGTTTCTTTCCCAAGAGAGAAGAAGATGGTAGAGATAAATTTCCTATGTGTGCACAAAAAGCTGCGTTCGAAGCGGGTGGCTCCGGTTCTGATCCGGGAGATCACGCGGAGGGTGCATCTGGAGGGGATCTTCCAGGCTGTTTACACGGCGGGAGTGGTGCTGCCAAAGCCTGTGGGGACTTGCAGGTGAGCAGCTAGGGTTCTCCAAAGAGATTCCTGCCTGCAGCCCTTCCCTTGCCAACATCCCTTCTGTAGCATGTGTGGGCTTCCCCAGGACAGGAGAGATCGATTCCAGCCCAGGTTTCTCCTCCCCACACCATCCTTCCAGGATTAAGTCCAGCAGCTTTGCTTAAGCTGCTCATATATCCCAGGAGAGGAGACTTTGTGCAGCACAAGTGCTTCAGGCTGCCCTTGTTTTCCTCTGTGGGAGCTGCTGGCCTCTTCACCAGGGCTGCGATCTTCTTGCTTGCTGTCTCCTGGTATCTCAGAACCTGGTGGCCACATGGCCACCCCACTGGCCCGGAACAAGTCTCCCACCGTGGATGTGTTTCTGCAGGTACTGGCACCGGTCCCTGAATCCTCGGAAACTCATCGAGGTCAAATTTTCCCACCTGAGCAGGAACATGACTATGCAACGTACCATGAAGCTTTACCGGCTGCCCGAGGTGGGTGCCAGGCAGGGCTCTGAGCTCATGAACTGCTCCTGCTGAGCAGGAGGTGAGGCTGGGAACTGGAGGCACAAACACCTCGGCTGAGGTCAAGTCCTCTGCCTGGAGAACTGGGGTTTCATCCATGTGGTAACTGATTCTGTCAAGCCATTGCTCTTTCTTGAATCTTTATGTATTTTTTGCCTGGGTACCTGCATTTTAAGGGCAAATTTTAGCAGCAGGAGGACCCTGTGAGCTTTTGTTTCATGGTGAATCATATCCTGCCCTCCTGGTAAAACAAGAATGCAGCTATGACAGCTTTCATCTGTCCAAACACAGCCCCAGAGTGACCTTGCACTGGGTTAGTCCCTCATGCTTTAGTCGAACTGATCAGTTCTGTCACTGCAGTTGTCCTGCCTGGGAAGTTCCCAGCTGGATATGAGAGAAAAACCAAACAAAGCATTAAAATTGCCACCACCTTCCCTGACCTTGTTGCCTTCATTTTGTTGGTCAGAGCTGCTTGTTGCAGTTGGAGAGTGCTCCTTCAGTGCTGGGCAGCACATGGCTCCTGTCTCCTGCCTCCCACCGCAGCAGAGGCACCAGCTGCTGGGTTGTAGCTACTGGGTTTTGCACAGAAGCCCAAACCCTGAAGCAATCTGTGCTGCTTGAGCTGGGCTTTGCTGAGAAACCCAAACCACAGTGTAGAAATTGAGTCCAACTGGACATAACCTCAGGTGGTTCCTTGCAGTGCCTGGGTTGCATCTCCCACCCATCCCTGCTGCAAGCAGGAGCAGGGACCTGGAGGGAAGCAGAGATCTTGTGTTGTTAGTGGGTAGGAGGCCACGTCCAGTGGGACTTGGCTTGGCCTGTGGGGCTTGGGGACGTGCTGTGCTTCTCTGTGGTCTCTGCATCGGTGTCATGGCCGATCACACCCATCCTTCTGCCAGGCAAGCAGGGCTGGGGGGCAGCTTTGGGTTTTGGGACTGAAAATAGGTTGATCTAAGCAGAGAGCATCTCTGTGCTGCTTGTCAGAAAACCCCTGGGTGATAAAAGTCACAGTTCAAGCAACTCAAAAGGGTTTCTCCTGCTTTCTGTAGACTCCCAAGACTCCCGGCTTGCGGCCAATGGAGCACAAAGATATCTCTGCAGTGCACAAGCTCTTGACTGAGTACCTGAAGCAGTTCCACCTGACACCCGTCATGAGCCGAGAGGAGGTGGAACACTGGTTCTTACCTCAGGAGAACATCATTGACACCTTTGTGGTGGAGGTGAGGGGGCAGGAGCAAGACTTGAGGGTGTTTTCTTGGGTTTCTGCCTCCTCTGGAAGAGGCTGCCCCAGTCAGTGAGATGTTTGAGCTGCTGGAGAATGGTACCTCCATCCTGGGCTGCCCCAAGTCTCCTCACAGGGAGCCCACATGTCACTCAGGCTGGCAAAGCCCCTCTGGGGCTCAGGCAGGGCTTTATCCTGGCTCTGATGTGTTGTGGTGTCATTTCTGGTTTCCAGAGCGCCCCAGGGGAGGTGACAGACTTCCTGAGCTTCTACACGCTGCCCTCTACCATCATGAACCACCCGACCCACAAGAGCTTGAAAGCTGCTTACTCCTTCTACAACGTTCACACCAAGACGCCTCTCATCGACCTCATGAGTGATGCTCTCATCCTCGCTAAGTCGGTGAGTGGTGGCTCATCTGGCTGCTCCTGGGCTGGCCGTGGGGCAGGGCTTAAACCCAGGGCTGTACAAACCCAAATCCCAAAGGATCTGCCACCCAGGAGAGGGATGCTGGGGTAGCCTGAACCCTCCAGTTCGTGGTGTGCTGACCTCAGGGTGTCCACTTATCTCTTCCAGCAAATGATATTGCTGTAGATCCATAGCACTTGAATTGAGGGTGGAATGTGAAGTTATCTCCTGGTGGCCTCAGTCCCTTCTTCTGGGGATGCAAAGCTGGGCAGGAGAGGGGGCAGGCAGCTCATGGGTGGGAGGAACTCATCTGTGTAAGCAGGAGGAACTGATGGCTTTGTGTCTTGCCTGTGCAGAAAGGATTCGACGTCTTCAATGCACTGGATCTCATGGAAAACAAAACCTTCCTGGAGAAGCTGAAGTTTGGGATTGGGGACGGGAACCTGCAGTATTACCTGTACAATTGGAAGTGCCCCAGCATGGCACCAGAGAAGGTCAGTGCCTTGGGCTCGTGGGGCCCTCCAGCCCAGCCAGTGCACGGGAAGGCCTCTTGTCCCCTCAGCCCCCTGCTGTAAAGAGAACAGATGCTCACAGCATGTGCAGAGAGGGTCTGCCTGTGGCTCCAGAGGGGCAGAGCTCAGGACCAGCCACCAGCACGTCCTGTCCTGCAGCAGCCGGAGGGTACCCAGCAGGGGCAGCTGCCTGCAGAGCGACCTGGCCTGGTACCAGGCTCGTGGGAAGCAGCTTCTCCCAAATCTGTGGCTGTTAGCGTAGAAACAACCTTGGCTGGTAAAGCAAGGCTGTCCTGAAGGCTGCTGGGGAATGTCACACCCCAGATACTGGTCACGTCCCCAGCTGGAGTTGGGCAGGGTCCGAGGGCCTGTTTGGCCGCGAGTCCAGGGCTTTTGCTGCTCTTAAATCATAGAATCCCAGCCTGGTTTGGGTTGCAAGGGAGCTTAAAGCTTCTCCAGTTCCAACCCCTGCCACGGGTCAGGGACACTTTCCACTAGAGCAGGTTGCTCCACGCCCCTGTGTCCAACCTGGCCTTGAACACTGCCAGGGGTGGGGCAGACA
>NW_009945250.1:9637-9915 GCF_000696875.1 Nestor notabilis
GGTTGCCCCAGAGCTGGATCAGGACGGCAGGGGGGTCTCCCCAGAGTGTAGCAAAAGGAGAATCCCCTCCATGACCTGCTGCTCTAGGGGTGCAGCTCACCATAATATCCCAAAGTTGGAGAAACCCATATGGACAACACGGATCCCTCCCAGCCGGGGCCTGTGAGCTGTCTCCCTGTGGGGCAGGGGCACATCCTGACCTCCCATCTCCGTTGGCTCCCCAGGTCGGGCTGGTGCTGCAGTAGGTGAGCCATGGCCAGGAGAGCGCGGCGCTGCCG
>NW_009945251.1:0-238 GCF_000696875.1 Nestor notabilis
CCGGAGGCGAGGTGCGGCGCGGGGGTCCGCAGGTGCTGCAGCGGGGCACGGCACATGGGTGCCCCGGTGTGCAGGGACACAGTCAGGAATGCTGGGAACGCGTGGTGCGGGGCTGCTCCGATGGGTCAGCACAGCGCCGCTGAGCAAAAAGTTACCGGATCACACCGTTATATACCGTAGTTTCAATGCAAATGGTCGTGATGTAACGACCAGTGACAGGCTTGTAGGCTGGGGGGGG
>NW_009945251.1:269-9204 GCF_000696875.1 Nestor notabilis
GAGGCGTGAAATAGCCAGCACTGCTGCTATCACATTCTCCCATTATATATTATTTCAAGGGTCTATGTAAAAAAAAAACCAACCAAACAACCCCTCCCCCCCCAACTTAGTTTCTTACAGCTGAAACGGAATAAAGAATTTAATTTCTCTTGGCCTTTATTCTAAATATTTTTCTTTAATTATCAGTTGACTGACTACTTGTACATATCTGCATCATCTCATTGTTTTTATGAAAGCATATCTCTGACTTGATTCACTTGGTCTCTGTTCAAGAGTTTTATTGTGATATACCTGGTACCTACATTGCTAACTTTTTTCAGTACGGAAGAAACATGCTACAGTCTCTTCTGCTTTCCCTAAAACTTCGCTAATAGGCAAATGCGGTTCCCCCCATTTTGCATACCAAGGTCTTTATTTCTCAAGGCAAGAGTCATGCAAATCAGTAGAACTAAACTTTTGACAAGTAACATTTAAAGCATGATCTCTTGTTTCTGCCAGCTTCTGTAAAGGCTGGTTGTGGCTGGTCTGCACTGGAACGTGGAAAGAGTGTACATGAGATAGAGAAAAAAGTTTATTTTGACTTCTAAAATAAGTGCACTGCTAAAGAAGATCAAGTTTGTAGGACTGTTTGGTTCTTTGGTTGTTTGTTTTTTTTTTTTTTTTCTCAGAAGCCTTTAAGTTGACCCCAATATCTTTAATTGGATTGGGTTGCTAATATAGTTCATGTGGATATATTTTGCTTGGATGCAACCAGTAAGTCAAGTTCAAGTAAGGGCCAACAAAAAACTGGAGAGATAAGAAAATATCTCTGTTTCCTAGAAGGCTACATGTAACATTTGCATAACTCATTTTTTGGTGTAATGTGTGTGGTGTGTCCATGTACACAGGTAACATTAACAAGACTGTCTTGGTTTAGAAAGTTTATTCTACAGTGTATTCCTACTTACTTTGACTAGGTTTGAATGAATTCAGTAGTCTTGTTAGTTTCATAAAGAGATTCATAGGAAGCAGTATTACAGTGGTTTACTCCCTCATTTGTTTTGTGCTTCGGAGGAAGATGATATTATTAAGCAAAGAGCAGCTGTTTTGCGGAAGCTATTGAGAATTCAGACAGGTACTAGTTTGCACTTTGCCCCAGTTGAAGTAGGTACAGTTTTAAGGATTGAATGGCATTAATTTGCACTAGAAAATGCTGACTTTTTGTGACTGTAACAAATGTTTTGTGAAAGAGAAAATATCTTGGTGGGGTTTTTCTGTTTTGTTTTGTTTTCTTTTTTCTTTAAGCTTAATGCAAAACCACTTACTAGGGTTCTGCTATTGTTTATAACCCAAGCTTCTGTTTGCAAGATGTTACCAGAAACCCTATCTTGACTTCCGACTACAGTTTGAAACAGCATGTGTCTGAAGTTTGTATAATAACTAAAGGATCCTTCAGACTACTTGGAATTTGTGTAGCACTGATGGATTGGGTGTTCTTTCACTTTCTTGGTCCACATTTTCCCAATCTGAAGAGGCCTGTTGAATAATCATTTCTGTACCCAACAAGCAGTTTGTGCTGAATGATTTTTTTAAATGCTCAATTGTTTTGGAAGGAATGACACCACTCCTTCAGTGATTCCTGTTAAAATGAATTTGAAATCTTTGTGCTGTTCTTAGTATAAAAAAGATAAAACTATTTCTTAATAATTGTATTTGGTTATAGTTTCATTTTGTGCTGTTAATGCAACAGGGAAGGTGGCTGTGGTGACATGGTAGCCTAGCTTTCCTTCAGTTTTGTGGCAGAGACCCAATATTCTTTGGTATCTTTTATGGCTTGGGCTTACTGCTAATTTTAATTGTCACTGGAGAGTGAAAAGACATTGAAATACACCAAGTGAAAACTTTCTTGTTCCATTTTTCCATTTTGATATTGATAACGCCTAAATTATTTGCATTAAAAGCAATGCACCGTACTGTAACTCTATTTGTGTGTGCGTTAGTTGCCTTTGTACCAAGAGCCCTCTGTTCTTTTTTTCCCAACTAATAAACCAAACATTCTTTTCGGAGCGTGCAGTACTTCTGTTGCAAACAACAGTAACAATTCAAAAAGAGGGGAGTAGTTAAATGTGTGCATCCATGAGTTCTGTTTAACATTAAAATGTTGCTTTTATTTTCAGTGTTTGTATGAAATTTACAACTCACTTTTTAGTACTGTTTTGATAAGAAAGGATTGCCAACTTAAGTGCCCTTTAAAACTATTATAGAATATTAGATTAATTTGTGTCATCTCAGATTCTCATTCTGTTAGGATACGCCTAACAAGAATACTGTAGAGGGGGCAGGGGATACTTTCTAGCACAGCCTGTGCTTCAGGGAGCTCTGCATTGCTTGTGAGGAAAGGTGTGTTTTTGGTGAGAACCTCTCTTGTCCACCACTATCTTTCCTCTTGTACAGAAGAGACTTCCCTAGAATCACAGGGTCGCCTTGATAAATGTGTTGCACTAATTACCCTTCTTTGTAAAAAATTGATATGGTGTAGAAGAGATTATATTCTAAAGATAAGTTACATAGTAAATTGAAAAGCTGACTCAAAGTGTTTAAAAAAAAAAAAAAAAGTGTTAAAGTCAGAGAAACCAAACCCTACTGGCAAATAATAAAACGCCGAATATGAAAGTTAACTTTTAATGTTTCACATAGTGTAAAAAGTAATCTTTAAAGTTTTGGTTTATATTTTCATTTTGACTGACTGTATGAACAACATTCTGGGCTACCTATATTAAGAGTTTATAAATGAAGCTTACTCAGACAAATAACTAATACATACTAGGAAACAGATTGCAGAAAATGCAAGGTTGTAGTAGGCAGTTAGTTGGCATTTTGTCCTTGTTCTACAGCTCTAGATCAGTTTTAAGTATGGACATTCATGTAGTTTTGATGCATGCCATGGTTTTCAAACAGATTCTTTTTGTCTTTATTGTGTAAAGGTCTTGTTCAGGTCTAGTAGGAAGCTGTGGCAAAGTTAATACTTAAAAAGGAAAAATTCCTCTCCCCCGGGATTGAATATTATTAAATGCTACTGTCAAGGAGAGTAAGCATTTTTGATTTCTGCATATGAAGATGCATACTTCTGGTCACTTTAAATGTTTCTTTGATTTTTTGATACTATTTCTGTCAACACTTGCTATGTTTAGATTAAATACCTAAATATATGTTGAGTCCATCTTGACCAGTCTTTCTCCATGAATTTCTATGTGTCTAGGTGTGAGTCATCCTGATCAAAAATAACATTAAGAACAAGTTGTTGCCCTGTGATTTTTTTTCTCTGTAATAGGCTGACAAAAGAACAATAGTAATTTCTGAATTCACTTAAAAATGCGACTGTGACCTCAGTATTTCATATATATGTCTGAATATATTGACAGCATGTTTGTCAGACTTCCCTGTGTTGTCCATGTGCTGAAGTTATTGAAGTGCCTCCTATAGGAGGAGCAGAGATGAAGAGCCTGCTTCAGCTTCACTGAGATCAGTGAAAGCCTTGCCACTACATTTTTGTTGGTGTGGAATGCTGGCAGTGCCCAACAGTCAAAAACTATTTGTACAGCTGATCTAGCACCACAGAATTAATACAGTATTTCTCAGCTGAGTCCCACAGTCTTGCAAAACAATTTCTACCAACACATGTAATTATTTTTTTCCCCCCCTAGGGATTTAATGTGCTTCTCGAGATTTGGGTGCAGCCTGCCTTAGGAGGTTTTATCAAAATTGTATCTTTTTCTGTATTGGTATACTTTGAGGCAGAGAGTTAAGGTTGCATGTGTGTTTCATGTAATCTGACTTTTCGTGTAACATTTGTCTAAGACCTTCATCTAGTGAGCTCTGCATCTAGCCTTAAATATGTGTAAGCAGTAGTATGCCTTTGAAAAATACACAGTCTTCATTTAAGGTTGTAGAGAATTCCTTCCTTGCTAAGGAAATTGAGATTGCAAGTTGATGGCAATAATGCTTGTTGATGGTGAACAAGAAGATCCAAAGGTTTTAGGTTAGAAGTTGATGATGTTCTAGTAATATATTGCAGTGTCAGTATTTGGCAATTAGTAAGTTCAGCGATGTTTGACTGCTTTGTAGGAAAGAAGCACAGAGCTCATTCCTGTTGTTAAAAGGCAATTCAGAATTTAATTTTTTCAATATCCAGACAATAAATAAATCCGACTATAAGAGTTTAAAAGAAAGCTACTTGGTACATGTGTCACTGAACGTTTTCCATCTTTGATATTAATAGTTTGAGAACACATTTTTATCTCTATGCTTTCCTTTTCTTGTTACCCAGAGCACTTCACATACTTCTGGTTTTTATTACCTTTGACAGTGCTTTGTGTTTTACATATAAGACGATGTTGTGCTGCAGAAAAGTTACTGCCATACAAATAATTAAATATACAAACTTAATGAAACTTTTATTTTGTGTCTCTTGAAGATATCTGTTAAAATCCTTCATCTCAGAATGAATAGGAATTTCTAGGGTGTTTAAACTTTGAAAACTAGATTTCCTTTTATTTGGAGTATTCTAGACATAGAAAGCCAATTTTTGTTTGTTTTAAAAATATGGAACTTGAGTTTAATTCTGCTTGGTTGTTTGAGTCATTACTAAACTTTATTACTAAATTACAAAATTTTTGAAGAGAAAAGGACCTTTGTCTTAAAAAGGCAAGAATTACTATTTCTACATTAATTCTCAGCTAGTTAAAGTTATTATATGTATTTTGAAGTGTTGAGGGGAATAACATTATCATAGGTGGGATACTCAGGTCAGCTAATCCTTGATTTGACTTGCTTTAAGTCTGAAAACTCTCCCAAATTCATTGTCTCTATAACTTTTTTTTTTTTTTTTTTGATGTGTAACTTTAGTCCTCCCTTCACCTTTCTACTTTAAATGTATTCTTTGGTTAAATTCCAGACTTATACTCTACATCTTTCACCACTCTGCTTCTGTCCGATTTTCAGCTATTGTTTTATGTGGGAGGGGGACAAAAAGGATTCGAAGCATTTTTGTCAGTAAACACAATGGAAAATAATGGGTTGTTAATGTTTCACCTGGGATTCTAAAGAAACAATTTAGTTACATTTAGAAACTTCCTTTATACCTTGGTAAACAAAGGCAAGGGTGGCTTTGTTCACCTTTAATTATACCTTTGTCCTTAAAATAACTTGCTCTGGCATTACAATAGGAAAAGAAATACAAAATGATGGTTTGTTTCCTGATAAACTTTAGTTTTGCAGACTCTAAATAAAACATTCAACTTGTATATTAATAGTGTGCCTGTAATCTCTTAACTAGGCTTATCTAGGCATATTGGAGTTACGTGCAGCTCTTTGACATACTGAAAGTGAAAATCGAACACTGAAAATATTAAGGCACAAAGCATACACGTAAGCATGCTTTAAAAAGAGCTATTTATCTTTCCTAAAGTATGTTGTTTTCCCTTACCACGGGGTGTAGGCAGTGCCATTTCCCTATTATTCCTCTCATTATTCCAAGTCAAGGGTTGTGAAATGAAGTTGTTAGGCATAAACTTTTGATACCAATACTCTTGAAAACATTGAGGACTTTAGTACAAAATATAATTTAAAAGTCATTTGCAATGCCTGTCACGGAAATTTCTTGGAATTTATGCATTTGTTTTAAAATTTCTAAAGTATGAACATTTCTACTTAGTATTTAGGGTTATCTTTAAGTGTCTTAATTGTGCATATGTAAAGATTACCATTTAATAAATTTAGGATCTGTTCACTTTTAATACTCCTGGTTTTTTGAGTCCTTTGTCTTGTCAAGCTAGTTCATATTTTGTTTTATGTTGAATGTGAGTTGGTTGTTCGTTTGGTTTTTGTGTGGCTTTTTTTCTCAATTTCAAGAATAACCAGAATAGGTAATTTGTAAAAGGCTGTATGTATACTCTATACTTTTTAGATAAAGCACTCAACTGAATGTGATTCTTCCATTGGCATTATGGGCTAATTTCATTTAGTAGGTTTTGTAGCAGTCTCTGTTCTGCAGTGTAGTCTTTTGTGTAATTTTTGATGATGTGCAATATATCCTCTAATTGTTTGACCAGACTTTAGATAACAACTTGGGTAGGGGAAGAGGATATGCATGCGTTTTTCATATAAATAAAACTTGGATCTCAGCTTCCAGTTCTGAAGACAACTCTGTTTTTAGTTTAGAGCCTTATCTTTTGAATTCCTTGCTCTGTGATTGCAACTGGCACTGGAGACAGTTCCAGCCTGTTCAGTTGTCTTGGAGGATTCAAACTCAAATTTGAGAAAACCTCTTAAGAGCTTGATCTGCCACAAAAAAAAAAAAAAAAAAAGCCCCCAAAGCAGGGAAGCAAACACGTATGATGGAAGCCTTTAGAGGATGACTGAGAGCTGCTTTTTTTGGTGTTTTGTGTGCATGCACAACATTTTTCAGTTACCTTTCTGAGAAATAAGGCGATGGAGATGATGAGATTTGGCTCTGCTTACGTTGAGGACCAAAGAATCTCAGTGAGTCAGGCAAAGTGAATCACAAAAATTCACTTGCTGGTTTTTTGTTGTTGTTTTTGGTTGGTTTTTTTTTTACCCAAACATTTTATTAAACAAATGATTACTTGTAAAAAGGGAAAAGGGTAGTTCCCTTATATATTAAGAGAATAAGGTTGGATGAATCACTAAGTTGATAATGCTACAAGAAGCTATAGGGATAGTTTCTGGAAGCACTGAAACCGATACTGTTGGTATTCTTTCTGGTGACTTGAGTTGGTAAATGTGAGAGTATCTGTTTTTTCTCAGCTCCAAAATTGTTGAAAGTAGGAGCCTGTGTTTATGAAAGTTCTTACAACAGAGACCTGAATCATACAGTTTACACTGAATTTATGGGCACTGTCTTCTTTACTCAGCTGTCTCTTGTCACAGGGGAAATGGGAGGATGCCCAGATTCCTAGGGAGTGTTGTCTGTTGTTACGAATCTCAATGATTATTCACTTGCACATAGTGGTTGTTAAGTGTAGACCCAAACCACTGTTTTTAGTCCTTCTACTTGGATAGGATTTCCTTGCTTTTTCATATCCACTGAGTCTGTGGAGGTACCTGACTGCTGTGATGGGCATGAGAGCCTCCTTTAATTTAAAAATACAAGTTGAGGAAGAGGTGTCTTCCTACTGAATGGTCCATTGCTCATTTTATAATGGTTGGTCTTACAGTTCCTGTATGGTAGCATTGTGAAGTGAGCTGGTTCTTCTCTATATTTCTGTTGTTCTTAAAGTTCAAGATGAAAACTGAAAAGGAGCTAGCTAGTTTTCACCGTGGCTTGGGAAAACTGTGAGCCTTGGCAGAGGGATCTGGAACTCTGTTGCATCTAATAGTTTCTGCTTAATCTTTGTTCAGAAAGATGCCTTTGCAACCTCTGTAGCTAGGAACTTAGAAGTGTAATACCAGCTCTTTAGAAGTGTACTGAATTGTTTCATCTAACATTATAAATGTGGCTTAATAACTTTCCAAATTTTTTTACTATGTTTTGCCAGATCCAGAAAACCCTAGGTGTTTTCTTACACTTGCACTATAAAGCATATAGCCAATGGATTCTTATGTATATTATGCATATATATGACTATCTTATACTTTCTGCAGAATACACACAATATGCTGCTGGAAAAGTATCTTCAAAATTCTGCTTGATAACAAGGGGGGGAAAAAAGGGCAGTCCAACCTGTTCTCTTGTTCCTGGAACATACATAAAAATAAGTCAAGTTTTTCCCTGTAGGAAGCAGCTGGAATGCAAAATATCTTCAACTTCAGTTCTTACACATTTTTTCCCTACTTCTGTGTGTTCATATTATAGTAATAAGGGAAACTGTAAAAATTATATACCAGCTGCTGAATCTTGAAGCACATTGGGAGAGCAGAGTTGATTGCTAACAAGTATTTAAGTTCTACGCCAGCTGTGCAGAATAAACATTTCTCTAGCTTTTCTTGAAATAGTTGAACTACAGATGAAATGCTATTTTCATGTGAGAGTTCTTGTTCTACGTGTTTCAAGCAACTCCTTTACATCTATAGACAATGCTTTATCTTTAAGGAAGAAGGTTTCTGTATGACTATTTTTCATTAAGGTCATAATAAGAAGTAATTCTCCAAAATCTGTTCTTTTAGAGCCTTGCTGAGTGGCTTTCATGGTATGGGAATACAGCTTTTAGAAAGCCTAAGAGGAATTTAATAAGGGATAATATTACAGATGCTTATAAATGGCTTCTTGAAAGTGTAGTGTGAGCATATAACCTTTATTTTCATTAGTCTTTTAATGTTTCAATTTATCTCCTTCAGCTTCTTATATAATTCATCTTGACTTTTAATTAGTCATTAAGGGAGCAATCAATATAACCATACAACTGTTGATAATTCTAGAATTGTTCCTGGTAATACTGTGAAGCTAAACTGGAGATAATTCAGTTTTGTCACCATATTTATCTGATTTTTGTATTTTGGGGAGTTTGTTCAAAATTCAGTACGGTAGTACAAGTGTTGGGTGGGCTGAAGTCCTACAGACATACACCTGAGGTTGCTGCGACATTGACACGAAAGTCGGTCATAGAACAGATTTTGTAATCAGTGGGTAAATAGGGAGCTTTAAACATAAATCCATTCATTTAAACTGGGCGTCTAGTGAAATCATGGTCTTAATGATCAGTATGTGGGCAGACAAGGTTATTGCTACCAAGTACAGAAGTTCATTTCTTACAGCTTAGTCTGTACCAGTAAGAATAAATTAGTGCACTTAAATTGTCCAAAAGGCTAAAACATACTGCTGCATATGCCAGCCCAAGTTAAGTACTGTGTGTTACATTGCTTCTTTTGTCTTAATAGTTGGAAATAAAAAAAGCCACCTGTGATCACTTCTTAAAGAATGCAGTGAAAGTCTTGTAGG
>NW_009945251.1:9235-16247 GCF_000696875.1 Nestor notabilis
CGATATTTGGATACTGACGTGCTTTCCTTACAGAACAGCTGCCCTTAGGTCACAGCTGTCTGACCCTCACCTATAGCTTTGTGCAGATTTGTGTGCTTGTACTAAGAGCTGCAGTGATCCACAACGGCAAGACTGCAGCCTGCTTTCAGGTGTGTGTCTTAATCTGCTGGGGTCTGTTTCCATGCACAGCTGATAGACTTGCTTATCTCTAGTTTGAAGTGTGCAGATAAAGGTTCTGATAATGTATGACCCAGAAAATAACTCTCACGCTGGTGAGGTGAAGGATGTGGAAATGCATGTTCTGGTTATTTCTGCCATTCTGACTTACATAACACGAAGTCTAAACAGCTAGTGAGATCAGTTAACAGAAACGAAGCACTCATGTCCTTCCAAAACTTTGTATCTAACATTTTCTTTTAACTCTTATGAAAGCTTGAACAATATTTAAGTCGTAAGGCAGAGTTCAATAGCATAAACACAGGTGTCTGGTGTCATTTTAGACTCACTAGGGTATGATGCCAATGCAAGATGCTGTGCATCACCTGCATAGGTGTCTTATCTGTCAGTGCTGTGGAAGTGTCTCAGGGACAAAGTATGCAATATTACTTAAACTTTTCAGTATTAATGAATTTAGCACCGTGGTTTTTAGTTTTACGCAGCTGAACTATTGCATGTTTTTGAAAACATAGTTCAGTGAAGGCAGAGCTGTAAAATGGACACTCTTCAGGATTTCTGTAAAATCAGGTTGTACTGCATTTTTTGTTGCATACCACTTGAAAAAAAATACTCATACCAAGTTTTATTTTGCACAGCACAGCATCCATACAGAAGTAGCTTTCCATCTAGCTGCTGTGTGCTGCAAATACATGTTTTTTTCAAATGATAGTAAGAATTAACCTGCATGTGTATAATGCTTAAATTTCTACCCTGTGCTTGGCTGGATTAGAACAGTTTATTTCCCAGTTCTTTCTCCGTTCATTCATTGCATAGATTGCTTCCAGCAGAGTCCTATTTGTTTCTATTACGTTTATGTTTGTTGGTCAGTCTTCTAAATTGATACGCATGTGCTGCATTCAGTAATACTAAATTGATGTGTGGGTTCCTGTTCTGTGCTAGCATGGTGTACACACATACTCCTGTCTGTACAGCCATAGAAGGGTGTTCCTCCACCATCAGAGAAACCCCTTTTCCTGGCTTCCCACCTTTTTCTAGATGAGTGTTATTTGACTGCTTCTATTTATTTTGAAGGATGGAGGTGAAAGGCAGTCTGCTGGCAAAAGGAAAACTCTCCTGCCTCTGGCTTCTCTTCCTACTTGATTGTAGTGCTATTTATCTCTTCTTCACAGCTGTTAAGTACTCTGGGAGTGAGGTGGTCAGTAGAAAGGGTTGTGGCTTTTAAGAGTGACATGTCCTGTTCCAGGGCTAACTTCCCTTCTGTCTGCTGCAAGCTGATCTTTGTAGGGTAAAAAGCACTGTTGTCACTGTCTGGCTTAAAATCATGATAGAATGAGCACTCCTTTCCATAAATGAAACATTGGCTTTTTTGGTTAATTTGTACTTGTAAGAAGTGGTTTAGTTCATGTACTCGCAGATGATGCTCTTTTTAAAAAACTTCTATAAATAAAGGATTTGTGTTGGCTATAATGCAGTTATAGTGGAATTAGGAAGAATGTTATATTTCTGTAGCCTTTAGTATGTTTGTTTTTAAATTCAATTAAAAAAACTATTTGCATGGCTAGTAAACTGATTACTGCAGATTTTAGCAGTTATGAGGATAACTGTGTCCGTAATACTTAAGGCTTTGGTTTTAAGTTCCTTTACAGGACCTTCCATTTTCTTCTACTTTTGGTATGATCAATGTAGCCATAATAGAGGAACCACTTGTCCATTGCGTGGATTCTGACAAATGTGGGAATGGTTAAAGCTCCTGTGGGTTCTGAGTTGGACCTGTGAAGGAGTACCAGCACCCTTTCATTTATCAGCATCCTGTGCTGTGTATGAGAGAATTCTATTGTGTGCATTTTATAGAAGTGGCATATGACTTAAAATTTAACACATTCTGCTTCTTTTAAGTATTACAATGTTAATGGAAAATGCGCTGTAAGACTAAGAACAGGATTCTGTTATATGGTTAATTAAAAAAAGGCAGATTTTTAATATGAGCTCAGTCAGTGGAAGACATCAACAGAGACTTTTTTGTTGGCTGTCAAATGAGAAAAACAGAAAAGACTTAAATTCTTTCTCTAATATTTCCTTCCAGGCTGACTCATCAGTAGAAATTTGGAAGAGCTGCGGAAGAGAAGCCAAACAGACAAGCTGAGAACTCAAAGAAATACTCTTTTGAGTTGGGGGTTCAGAGTGGAGCCATCATGAGCGATGTTACCATTGTGAAAGAAGGCTGGGTTCAGAAGAGGGGTAAGTTCTACCTTTTAATGAAAAGTTCTTCTGACGTACTGTATGCTGTGCTCAATGGCATTCCATGGTTACGCATATGAGCATTCTTGATTTATCTTCTGTTCTGCAGCAAGGTAATCTGACCATATGGAATTAATGGCCATTAAGGCCTTGGTCTTGTTAATACTTAACCCTTAGCAGTACCCCTCTTTGCAGGGGTTGTTTTCCTCTTTATAAGAGGAAGTTGAAATCACTAATTACCTTGCTGTTGCAGCTGCTGTCACCCATGTATCAGACTAAGTCGGCTGTTGTGGCAGCTGGAAGAGGTAGCAATAGAGGTGCACAATGGAAGGTTGCCTGGAAGCTGTTGTGGATGTGATACTTTGTGTGAAACTTCTTATACTCTGTGGCTCAGCTTGTATTGCAAATGCAAGTAGTCCCCATAAAATCAACGTAATACTTGCATAAAGCTCAGCATACCCCTAATTACTTTGCAGAACTTGAAGCCATATAATAAGAGAATGTGTTCCTAATTACAAGCCAGTCTAAAATACGATTTTCTGTTACATTTACATTCCTGTAAATTCTTGAGATGTCACTTTGTAATGTGTCACCATGTGATTTACAAATTCGGGAAGGATGCTGTATGTTAAGCTTTGAAAGGGAAACCTCTAGAAATATCTGGTATTTGTATCATGTAATGAACTTTGGATGAAATGTTCCATGCTTCATGCTGTTCTGCTTTGGGCTGTGGTTGCGGAGGGAAGGTGATCTGGATTACAGGGTGATTTATGCCATGAGCTTCTGTGATTCTAGCCCAGGAGGATTTAGACTGGAATACTGGGAACAAAATTACCCTTTAATTTACAGAGAAGTGCTTTGTTTCAACAGCAGTGCGTGAAGACAAAGATCATTATTGCAGATTGACATTAAATGTCAAAGAAGCCAAGAGAATGAGAGAAAAAGTTTATTATTCTGTTATTATTCCTGCATAAATTGTATTTTAGGATGCATTATGGGTTTTGTAGATAAAAATGGGCTAAACTGTGTGAAGCTTAAGGCCTGCTTCCTATTTTGGAGCATATACATATTACAAATCAAATTTTACATTACAGGAACTATTTAAAATATTAAATTATTTTTCCTTCCCATCTTTTTGTTGTTTACTCAGTTTGAGTATCTGATTTTTTTTTTTAATTTTTATTTCATATAAATTTCTTTCAAATGTATTAGAATGATTAGGATGATCCAGATAATTTTCTTGACATCAGTTCCTTTATGTAATATCACTCATTCTTGCTACACCCTGATATCAATTTGGTGAGCATTGGACATGCATGTATTAATCACTGGGGTCCAGAAGAGAACAATGTACAATAAAAGTTAGTGTCTTACTGAATATTTGGGATTCTGAACTTTAGATAAAGGTTTTCCTCCATGCTTTTTTACTATGTTTTAATTGAAGAAAAGTCTCCTGAGTGGACATTTTGATGTCAGTTTTGCTAGTAACTGTTTTCTAAGCAAAGACATTTCATGACATGCATTTTTCCTTATTTTAATTAACTTTGAGTGAATGTATGGTTTTTTCCTTCCTGCTACAGGTAACTGTAGGTTTAAATGGGATTTTTTTTTTCATTAGATTTAATAGTGTCCTTAATTTTCTGTGTCTGACTTATTCTGGTTGTTGGTGGATTAAAGTGTTTGTTTTGTTTGTTTCTGAAAACAAAAGGAAAAGTGCAGTATTGTTTTCCAATGTCAAGACTTTGTAAACATTTAATTAAATGGCTACACATTTCATGTAATTGCAACTTCTACCTTGACCTTGTTTGGAAGCAAGAGGATTGAAGTTGTTAAATGCTTCTCCCCCCCTCTTCAATTGTTGCCAAGGAAAAGTATCCAACCTTAATCTAAATTCTGAAAGTTGGAATATGCTCAGTAGACACTTCTTGTTTTGGCAGCTAAATATTCTCTCTCGGTATACAGAAGCATTGTGAGATTGGGTAAAGCTGCTCTGCTTCTGCAAGTAATCATGCTATTACAGTTTTAAGGTGAATTCTCTGATCATCCCCAGTTGATACTCATTGGCTTAGTTCACAGGGTTTTGGTAGGTCTAAACCAGGTTCCTCCTGGAGGCAGCTTAGCATGAATCTGTTCTCCAGACACACCGTGTGAACTCCAGCCTCAGTGATTAGTCCTTTGGACAGCTCTGAACCAAGTGTATGGTGCAATGTTCAATCTGAGGCTCTGGGCTGAATTTAACTTGAAATAACACTTGTAAACCCTATATGCTGGAAACAAGGAGCCTGGGCAGCAACTGCATTCCGTTGACTGAGATGATAGGCCATTACAAGAGTGGATTAAGTGAACTGAATGTAGGAATGAGAGGAAAGCACTGCAGGTTGAGCTGAGGATCTCTCTAAGTTGAGACTCTGATAGGGGGAGGCTGGGGAAGACAAGGTGTGTTCTGGCACAGTGATACAATTCTTAGTGACTGTGAAATGCACTGAGAAAATGTTTGCTTTATTACCCCTAATGCTGTATCCATGTCAGTAATAGAGGGCTGAGGGCTATGTGTAAGCTTTTAACTCTGTTGTTGAACACTGAAGAACTGATGTGATGCTACACAGTTGGCTTCAATGCTCTGTTTTTCTGCGTGCTTAAATGATGAACTTATTAAAGCATTATTTTAAAATTGGCCAGCACTCAAAGTTAAGAAATGGCAGAATTAAGTTTAATTAAGAATGATCATGCTTGGGCTTTGAATAGTCTTTAGGAGAAGTGTAAATGTGGTGAGACTAGATGATACTGAGGAAAAATGAGCTGTTATATGTGAATGATCAAACAGGCAGAGATGACAGCCAGAAAGGTGAGAACTTTGGACAATAGAAAACACAACCCTATGTTGTGGAAGCAAACATACGAGGAGACAAAGCTGAGAAGCTTGGTTAACTTCAGGTGCAGTCATCTCCCACCTTGCAGGTGGAAGGAGACCCTGAAGCAGTGTTTGGGCTTGCCTGAGCAAGTAATGCAGTCCAGTAAGAGCAGATTCAGAGAACTAAATAATTGGTGAAGACCTGATACCTACCTATACTCAGGGTAATTGCAAAGTGGAGTGGGTGTTGTGTTGGACTGGCTGTTCTTTGCTCCTGTGCCCTTTGACAGTGCTTCTGGAGTACAGTTGTGTTTTTTACTTTCATCTGGAAGGAACCAGGTTTGTGCAGTGTGGGACTCCTTCATGTGGGACAGCAAATGGAAGTGTATTAACTAGGATGATAGGAAGATTGGTTGCAAACTTGCTCTCCTTGTCTGAACTAAAGTACTAATGCAGATGCATTCTGTGAGACATCAGAACTTCTACAGGTAGAGCAGTCAGAGCTCAGACAGCAGAGGAGTAGGAATGTATTGTACGGATGGTTGTATGGTTGGTTGTGACTTACTGTCTCACATCTAGTGATAAGAACCAAACATCTCATGACGTTGTGTCCCTGTGCTGCTGCAAAGATACTCTTGCAGTTCACTGGCTGAGTGTTTCAGAGAGGATAATAATTTTTCCTTCTTCTTTCTGTTTTCCAGTTATTCCTGTAGCCACATTAGGAGAGAGATGTGTTATCTTCCTTTATGAGTTTCCTTTCTAGATGACACCAGTGTTTCTCATTCTATTGCATACACGTGAAAGGGAAGTGATCTTGACTAAACATCTGAAATACAATGATCTGAACCTTGCTGCTGATATGCAGAAGTTAAAGCACATATTTGACATTTATGCATTTAGTGTAAGGACTCTGCAGTAATTGCTGAAATGACTTACATTTTAGATTTGCTTATAAGCATGATGTTTTGCAGAGTGTTGTTTAAATTGTAAAAGTGTTTTTAATTTTACTTAATGCATTTTTAGTAAATTATGTTTTACTGAGGGGGGATATGTTTTTAATTTATCAGTTTGGAAACAGCTGTTTTTTTAGATGGATGAACGTATTTAGTATGATTAGGGCTCTATCATTACAAAAGTGGGTTTTATGGATATAATTCAGGTGTTTTGTTTTTTTTTCTTTAAAGCTAAAGTTTCCTGAGTTGTAGAGTTGACCTTGTCTGTGGTCTATAATAGTCACAACAATTAGATTTAAGAATCAGTAATAACTATACTTAATTGCAACCTAATTTCTTTATATATAACCTGTGCACAAGATTTCAATTAGTTTAAACATACAAAAAGCTTTAAGAATCTTTGTTACCATGTTATTAAAGGATCATTTGGGACCAAGGAAAAATTGACACAGATGGTAACTTTTTAAAGGACCCAGTTTTAAATTTATCATGTCAACTAACTTTTTCTTTAATTGAATCAGTATTTTATTTTTTTTTAATCCGGGAGAATATACCTAATGCGTACTGCATAGCAAGACGGCTAAATCATTATTTAAAGACAAAGCAAAATGTTGTCCATTTAAGTCAGTGCTTCTGTCCTCATACTTCAATTGCTGTACCTCTGTTTGGGCTTCTGCATTTTAGTATGTTGCATCAGATGATGCTGTTTGTTATGGCAATCTTTACATGTCTTACATGATATATTTTTACCCAAATTATATTATTATAGAATCATAGAATAGTTAGGGTGGGA
>NW_009945252.1:0-1330 GCF_000696875.1 Nestor notabilis
TGCCGGCTGGGCTTAAACCACGACAGACTGTGATCAATCTTTTCAAAGTAGATCAAAGATTAATAGCAGAGCTCATCAGTAGGCTGGATTGAGCCATGAAATTGTAGCTAGATAATGGTAATGATTAGCAATGACATAGGGCATCAGGTCTATCAGCTGTGATGAGGCAGCAATTTTTATGAACAGTTAGTACTCAAATATTTCACCTGTAAAACTGGAGAAATCACTGGACATGCTCAAAGCCTTGTAAAGTTAATCTCATTGCACCAAAATCAGATAATCTGATTTGCAGTTTCAGTTCCACTCTGGAACTGTCATGTTCCAACAAAAAGTGCGGAATAAATACAAGAGGAATGCATATGCTCATAGGTCAGTATGCACTGTCCTTTCTTGTTTAAATTAAACAGGTCAATAGTTTGGAAAGCATTTCAGTAGTCTTAGTGTTACACATTAGTCAGTGAGGTTCCACACCCAAGAAGGAAAGAGATGCACTATCTCATTTTTTTCAAGCATGACACTATTGCCACTTCTTTTAGCATAGGGAAAAAAAAAAAAAAAGAAAAGAAAAGAAAAGAAAAGGCAAAACAAAACAAAACAAAACTAAAAAAAACCCCAAAACAAGAAAACCAAAGGAAAAAAATAAACCCCAAAGGAAAAAAAAACCACAAAAAACAACCCCCCAAAAAAAAAACAGAACACCACCAAAAAACCCAAACTATTTCCTTACAGAATTTTATAAAGAGGCAAATAAATAGAAATTATCCCTGTGACTAGGATGGAAACAGCCTTTGCCATCACTTACAGTAGAAGAATGCACTGTAAGGCATTATAATGACCTGATTAGGTATGGTATTCTTGTTGGACATAGCAGCTAAAGCAGGCACAAGGTACCATTTTTATGTCCCAGTGCATGTTACAAGGATCCTAGCTGCTTTCCTGGAAGGCACAGTGCTTTCTTCCCTTCCTCTTAGTCCTCCCTTCCTCAATCCTCCTCCCCCAAATTGAGGTACTGAGATGAGTTTCCACAAATAGCCAGATAGCCTCCTTCCTGCCAAGACAGTCGTTAAAAAGAATAAATGTCTACACTTACGCATGCTTATTGTTCTGGGAACACAAGATTTGCCAATATATAAGAGTGAACGGAAAGACTGAGATAATAATAATGTTATGGGAAATATTAGTCTTCTTTTGTTGTATATGTTTAAAACCAAACGACTTTTCCATTATTTCATAGCTGTATCTGAACTTCTCCTTGTCACCTCATGTCTTTAATGTTTGTCCAGAACTTCTTCTGTTTTCGTAAAAAAAAAAAAAAAAAAAAAAAAAGGGG
>NW_009945252.1:1361-2360 GCF_000696875.1 Nestor notabilis
AAAAAAAAAAATAGGGAAGCAGAAGCCACATGTTTGTTGCTGGAAAACACTTCTGTCTCTTACACCTCAAGCATAAACAACAGACAGATGGCATGATTTTTAAAGCTGCTGAGCTTGGAAGTAGCTTCCATTGACTTCAAAGGGACTTCCAGATACTTAGTGTACTTCACACATTCAGGTCAAGAGCTGCACTAACCACTTGAGTATGGAGATTTTCGTATTCACAGTATAGTCACTGAGACTGTTCAACAATTACACAAGTCCTTCTCGTCTGGATGGCTAACAATGATTGCAAGACAATCAGAGTATATCGCTTTTCACATTGTAAGACAATAAACTTGGTATTTATGTAACAGCCAGGGTGCAGGAAAATACATAACAGGGAAAAAATGTGCAGTTATATATCATTATGCTAAATTTACCGCAATCTGGAGAATACAATTCCATTTCAGTATAAACATCCAGTGAGCATTTAGTTTCATCAAAACCTATAAAGTATATCTTATCCACCCCAAACTATATGAATTTTGGCAGAAAAAGAGGCATTAACTTCCACCTCAAGCTGTCAGAATTTATTTTTTTAAAATCAAATCATTTCCTTCTACGATAAGTCACAAAGGAGAAATCTGGAAATATACAAGGCCAAGTCTGAGTTAACTTGCACCCTTTTCAACCCCATTAACTTCAGTGGTATTGACCAGAGTTGTGAGTTGACTTGGAATTTGGCCTATGGAAAGAACTCTGTTTCCAACATATTTTTCTTTTTTATTTTTACTATGAATGTTACAGCATTTTTAGACCATATTTCTTTATCTGAGAAATATTTGAAAGATGGAATTTAATTAAGAACAGAAACAAGAAATGACCCAATTTATTTCATTTAGATCCTGGGAATCAAAATAATACGCATGTATCTAAACATGAGCTAGCATTCTCTTTCAAAAATGGCTATATTAAATTATGCTACATTAACTGGAGGCTGTCACAAGCAGGGATGTT
>NW_009945252.1:2391-11662 GCF_000696875.1 Nestor notabilis
CTTTCTCAGATATGTCTTGTTGAAACACTCTCAAACACAAGCAGAAGATTTTGTCCCTGTAGGAGGCAGATGCAGCTAATCCAGCTCCTAATTCAGCCCAACTAGCATGGTGGAAAGCCGATATCCAAATTTTCACAAACATCCCCACACTAAGATGCATGAGCTAACTGTGCCTGTCTATTCATGCTGTTCACATTTGCTGTTTCTGTAGGATTCCACAGAAACCTCACATGCCATTTAAACACCATGACTTCTGTCTTGTCTTTCAGTTTATTTGCTGCAGCCCAGAGCTAAGGAAGCAACAGCAAAAGCCTGAGACAGAAAATGTTCTCAGTGGAATGAGACTTTTTAAAACCTATGTTCTGAACTAGTTTTGACTGCTACTTGTATTATTAATATATAGAAATTTAAAATATTCTGGGACATTTTATGCTTATCTCTCAGACCTCTAGAGTATTTCAAGAACCTCTTTAGGTTTTCACGAATGCATGAATTTCTGTACAAAGTAGCCCTACATCAATCCAATCCAGAGCTCACCTGCTCTTTCAATTTTTCCTCTCCAGAAGTTAACTGAGCTACAGATGTAAATTCATAAAAAAGACCCTTTGCAAACTGCAGATTTGTGCAGCCATTTGCTTTTCAACTAGCAGTCTAAGAGATCTGTAAACCTACTGCTGTCTATTTTGAACCTTTGCAGGTAAGAACTTTCTTAATTCATTGTTTCTTCTTAATCCAGTTTCTTCTACTGTTCCTTGGAGTTGAGCCCACTATAAATACAGCAGAGTCTTTTCCCCTTTCCCTGAGGGTTTCTCTGAGTTTACAATCCTATTGTGTTCTTACTCAGCACACTCCTTTAGTTTAAATAATCTTTTTACTGCTTCCAGTATTCTGAAGGTTGTGGTGAGAATTTCATTAATCATAT
Source organism: Nestor notabilis (assembly GCF_000696875.1). Taxonomy (NCBI): domain Eukaryota; kingdom Metazoa; phylum Chordata; class Aves; order Psittaciformes; family Psittacidae; genus Nestor; species Nestor notabilis. Next base: position 3,314 of record NW_009945252.1, read on the forward strand.
ATCCAACAAATACCTACACACATGACTTTATAATATCATTGAAATTAGCTGACAGCTAGTAGCATAAATAGATCAAATGTGGGATTAACTGAAAATAGGTTTGAGACCTAAGTTTAGGACTGTTTAAGTCATTTTAGTTACTTAGGACAGAGGTTCTTAAACAATTGGTTCTTCTATGTAATGTAATGTGCATATATAGTATTTCCTATGAAAGTTTTTCACAGATCCCAGGTTTTTGCTAATGACTGCATACACCTCAGCATGTATGTGAAGAAAGACATTGCACATCATACATTATACATTTCAAATTATTTGGAGAAACATGCTGTTTCAAACATACAATTTGTAGCTGCTTCCTGTAGAAATATTTGATATACAGATGACATGATTTTGAGGAACGGTATTCAATTCTGCTTCTGGAAATTACCCAGGTTTGAAAAAAATTTAAATATTCCAAATCTTTGTCAGTGCATAAAAATATGTCAAGAAGTCTTCTTTTCTAGATTAAGAGTTACTGGGTTTATAGATATGCATAGTAAAGAATACCTCTTCCTAAGTATTTACTTCTTCTCACTTCATCAAAATGTCTGAACATTTTTCAAAAGTTAAAAAAATTAAAATAAAGTCTAGTCTCTCTCCAGCTGGATTTAACCACCCTAAACACAGTTTGTTCTATTATTAGAAAATCTTGTGTTCAGTTTTTCTCTTTTAGATATCTTTTAGGTGGAAAGACCGAAGGGAAAAAAAGTTAGGTGTATGCTGGGTTGAAGGACAGAATTTTACCTGAGAAGAATGAGTATGTTAAACTCAAAAATGTGTAAAATGTTGTTTGAATATATTTTCACTTTTTAAGAGTGGATTACTAACAAATCTTGCTGGGAAAACACTTGTTGCTGTTATTGCCTTCAGGCTTGTATGGAGACTAAGGGAAAACTTTCCTGAAAAGTTGCTTGAGCAATAGGTTCAGTGGTGCATTTTTTTTACATATGACACACATCATCATTTTAAAGCATAACATCAGTAAAAGGAAGCTGGATCTATGCCATAAGATGGATGTATGCCTTTGCTTGAAAATTTTCAAAACAAAAAAGTAATCAAAACAAAAGTGCTATACCAGTGAGGCTCACTGGTAATTTTGCTGCTGCTCAATATTGTGGAAAGGCAATCCATTATATCTCAGATCAGACAGCTTGGCTGCAGCAACATGGGATTTCCCAGTGGTCTTCAATTTAAACTCCATCAGGAGTAATCTGTCAGCAAGTCCTTTATGACAATGAATCAGAGCAACACTCTTCTGCCAATAAGAAACATACTGAGGTTGAGATGCAAAGATTCGTCTGAGTTGAGAAAAGCAATTCAGATAAACGCATTTATAGGGGAAAAATCAGTCTGGTGTAACAAGCCCACACAAGGTCCCACAGTGCATTTAAACCTCACTTGAATGAAATTTTAGTATGCATTCCCTGTGCAGTTGGGGTAGGAACGATTCTGTTACAGCCAAAAACAAAGTGTGGAGAAGTCAAAGGTCCACAGAAAGCAAATGAAAATAAACCAAAAGAAAATCAGATTCTCTGAGTCTTTCTTTGCCTGTCCAGACTTTCTCCCTAGACATTTCTGTACAGCCATGAGAGTTCAGGGAACCTGGCTCATGGAGGCCACCTTTTAAGCCCCATAAAAAAGTAAAAAACAACTTCACATAACCACTTAATCATGCAATAAATGGGCTAAAGAATACAGCAATACAAATAGGACATCACATATTTGTTTACTACCATAATGTAAGATGTATGCAAGATAGGATTCTGTGAAAAAAGAAGTAATAAAAAAGTAAAACCAAACAGTTTTTAAAAAGTAAAACTATGGATTATTCTATACAAAGACTAAGAGATAGATTTCTTATTGGGGCAAAATTTTACATATTTAAGTTCCACAAGTAAGTTTCAAGAAGATTTTGAGTACCTGCAAGTGAAAAACTATAAATATAAAATAAAAGGCAGGAAACACAGCCAGGACACCGTACCCATCTTTTTTTGTCTTAATGAGTAAGATATCTGAAGTTACCTAAGCTAACTAATATGACTTGTAAGAGGTGTCCAAATAGACTGTGGAATCTCCTCAGAGACACTTAACAGTAGAAGGTCCTGAGCAACCTGAACTTGTATTTATTTAGATTTGACCTGTGCCCAGACAAGGTTTGATGAACTTCAGGGATCCCTTCAATCCTAAACATTCTATCATCTTGATCATCTGAAGGGCTGGGCTCAAAGAGTTGTAGTACATGTGTTAACATCTCTCTGTTTGCTAGGCACATTGTTCCCCAAGGCTCAATTTTAGGATCAGTTCTCATCAATGTTTTCATCAGTGACCTGGACATAGTCATTGAGTGTACAATAAGTAAGTTGCAGATGATATTAAATTAGGAGGAGTCATTGATTACCATGAGGGCAGAAAGGTCTTGCAGAGGCATCTTGAGCACTGGGCAATCACCACTTATATGAAATCTAACAAAACAAATTCCAGATTTGTACCTGGGATGGTGTAATACTGGATGTTGTATAGATTGAAGAATGAGAGGCCTTTCAGAAAAGGATCTGAGGGCTTTGGTTGATGGCAGCTGAATATGAGTAAGCACTATGTCCTGGCAGCCAAAAGGTTCAATCACATCCTGGCATGCATTAAGTACAATATAGCTAACTGGTTAAAAGAAGTGATTGTCCTATTATATTCAGCATTAGTGAGACTTCATCTCAAGTACTATGTGCAGTTTTGGGCTCTACAATATAAGGATATCAAAATATCAGTATGTGTTCAAAGGAGGGCAACAAAGATGATAAACACACCAGAGAGCATGACTTGTGAGAAGCAGCTGAGAATACTGTGTTCAGCTTACCAAATGGGAGAAAGTTCTTCACTGAGAGAGTGGTCAAGCACTGGAACAAGCCAGGGCCCCAAACATGTTGGTGTTCAAGAAGTGTTTGGAAAATGCTTTTAGATGCATGGTTTATCTTTTAGGTTCCCCTGTATGGAGTCAGGAGTTGGACCCAATGATCTTCATGGGCCCCTTCCAGCTCAGGGAAACCTGTGATTCTACAGTTCTATGAATTTCTCGTCAACAATGAAACTGGACATGAGCCAGCAGTGTGTGATCACAGCCCAGATAGATAGCAAACCATATACCAGGTTGCATCGAAAGAAACATGACCAGCAGGTCAAAGGAGGTGATCCTGCCCCTCTACTCTGCTCTTGTGAGACCTCACTCGGAGTATTGTGTGCACTTCTGGTGTTCTCAATAGAAAAAGGACATGGAGCTGTTGGAGCAAGCCCAGAGGAGGGCCACGAGGATGAAAAGAGGGCTGGAGCACCTCCCGTATGAAGATAGGCTGAGAAAGTTGGGGCTGTTCAGCCTGGAGAAGAGGAGACTGCATGGAGACCCCATAGCAGCCTTCCAGTATCTGAAGGGGGCCTACAAAGGGACTCTTCATTAGAGACTGTAGCAATAAGACAGGGGTAATGGGTTTAAAATTAAACAGGGGAGATTTAGTTTAGATATAAGGAAGAAGTTCTTTATTGTGAGGGTGGTGAGGCACTGGAATGGGTTGCCCAAAGAAGTGGTAAATGCTCCATCCCTGGCAGTGTTCAAGACCAAGTTGGACAGAGCCATGGGCAACATGATCCAGAATGAGGCATCCATGCCCATGGCAGGGGGTTTGGAACTAGATGATCTTAAGGTCCTTTCCAACCCTAACTATTCCATGATTCTATGATTCTATTATTCTATTATTCTGTTCTGTTTTCAAGCTGCTATTTCACACTCTGCCTGTGGAATACATTGATTTTTCTTAGTCTCTCACCTTTGGTGTTCTCTGTGATGTGATAAATCCTATTTACTCTAACCAAAACTAACCTTGCTTAAGGAACAGTACCTCTCAGATTCTTACCTTGTTCTATCTCCAGTGGTTGTTGAGTAATATAATGCAACATAATGTAAGATAATCTGATAGAATGTAACACTAAATGCAAAACTGAGACCTACCTGAAAAGTTCTGGTATGCAATAACAGCTCTACATTTTGCAGAGGGAAAACAGTGTATTGGTTCCCATTGACATGTTTGCTCAGTCACTGTTACATGCAAATTGAAAGCAGCCTCCACTGTTGCATCTCATCTTCTCACCTGGCTGCAGGCAGCAGGCTTACCTGAAGGCCAGGTTGTGAATCTGAACTCCTATGGGCTCTGTTGATGCACCCTTTCAGGTCTAGATAACATGTTATCTAGACAAGGCACTGCCATGCAGCCAAATCTGAAGCTGGATCCCACCAGCTCCATCCTTCCTCGCCACACAGTGGCTTTCTGGAGGCAAAGCAGAACTTTGTGTTGTGTTGGTTGTTGTGGTTTAAGCCCAGCTGGTGACTCAGAACCACGCAGCCACTTGCTCACCGCCCTCCTTCTTCCCCCAATCCCAGAGGGATGGGGAGGAGAATCAAAAGAATGTAACTTCCACAGGTTGAGATAACAGCAGGCCAGTAACTGGTATAATACAAAACCACTACTGCTACCACCAATGATAATAGTGATAAGGGAAATAACAAGGAGGGAGAATGCAAAACTAAAAAGGGAAGGGGAAAAACAATAAACACCAGTGATGTACAATACAATTGCTCACAACCCACCGACTGATACCCAGCCCGACCCAAGCAGCGATCTGGGCCTTCCGGGTAACTCCCCCCAGTTTATATACTGGGCATGACGTGCTGTGGTATGGAATACCCCTTTGGCCAGTTTGGGTCAGGTGTCCTGTCTCTGCTTCCTCCCGACTTCCTGTGCCTCTCCTCACTGGCAGAACATGAGGCTGAAAAGTCCTTGATAGGGGTAAGCACTACTGAGCAACAACTATAACATTGGTGTTATCAGCGTTGTTCTCAGACTAAATCCAAAACACAGGACCGTGCCAGCTACCAAGAAGGAGAAAAATGACTGCTACAGCTGAACCCAGGACACTCACCAGTGTCGAGCTAAAGTCAAGAGCCTGCCCCTAAAGTCAGATAGGGAAATGCAGACCATCACTTCAGGCAGTTCAGCCTCTCCTCTTTCCTCAGGCCTGCTCAGTAATGCACATACCTGAAGGGAGTTTAGATTACTTTGCGTCTCTGGTTCCCAGGACAGATTGGATATCTGTTAAAACTAACCTGATGTTCACTCTTGAGTGTTGGGGTGCACACCAGTTCTCACTGATGGGTAAGTAAAACAAGTATTTTGAGGAGTAGGCCAGGAAGTACTTTGCAGTCCTGTCATTGGGGTTTACCCAGGGGTGTAAAAGCCATGCCAGGATTCATAACTTGTATCACAGGTTTAAGTTTCCCCAAATCCTGCTTTCTCTCATCCCTTTCTACAATGTCACAGCTCTAACAGCAAGACTAACAGTGTGACTTGCCTAGCATAAGCCATAGGCTTTACCAGGAAAGTGAGTTTTGTAAGGCACAATTTTCTTAAATTGAGGTTCACACAGAACTGTGTGAGTCTCGTTTCCTGGGCATCTCATTAAAGATGCTGTAAACATCTGAAAATCTTCTGCCTGTTCCTGCAGAGGTGATGCTGGTCATACTCTTATGACTATATATATTTACATATATGTAAATACTTCATTAATAAATAACGTGTCAATGTATGGGCTCAAGCAGTGTTCCTAATTTTTACAGGACACGTTTATTAATAGAGTGTATAAAGAGCTCCTTGGCAAAATAATTTTTACTACTGCACCATGAAACAGTTGTTGTATTTCATAGAATGCTAAAGAGATCACCATGCTGTACTATGCATACTACATACACTTCATGCTTGTAAAAGTCTCTGGGATTTTCAAGCAGAAAGGAACTACACAAATAAAACTTAGCATTTAGAGCATAATATGATCACTTCAGAAAAAGCTATAATAATTTTAAAATCGATTTTGTCCTTTAGCTGGATCTTATCTCTTTTCATCTGAATCACATGGGAGCAGCTCATAGTCTGCTCCCTTGCGAAATAATACAGGTAAACCTAACCAGGCTGTCACAAACAAGAACCTCAATTTGTTTTGGCTGGAGGTTCAAAAAATGACTGAAATTTCCAGTTATTTGTACAAAACCATGTATGATTACTGAGGAAAACTGTTTTTCATCCTTGAGACTAAATTTATGTCATCTTAAGTATACACTAGGGCCATATTAGGTAAAAGAAGTAGCTAAAAATATTAAGAATTTTTAGCTACTTTTATTGAGGAAAGTTTGAAACTGATCTCAATAAAATAAAGCCCACTGAAGAGTCACCACCATCTAAAACCTTATAAGCTTATGTTACTACACACTTAAGATAGCAGCACTTAGAGAATTTCTGTTCTTTATATTATTTTAATTCGAAGATTTTAAATTATTCTACATTGTTCTTTCAGCCAAATTCTCTATCAACATCCACATTGGTAGGTATTGAACATGCACCTTATATTTTTACAATTACTAGCAGATTCCAGCTACATTATCAGATCCATAATTAAACACTAGAAAAGGCAGTTCACAATCTTTCTTTGCATTATATGAGTTAACAGGAGGAATGTGAATATAGCTAAAATATAACTAAGTGTAGAGAATTTGAATGCTTTTAATTACAATGGGAGTTAAAAGTAAATTCTCAGTAGGGGTAAGCCTTAACCTCACAGAAATGATATCTCATATTCTATGAAACTTACAATACTTTATGAAATGTTATCATCAGAGGCTTAAAGATTATAATACGAAAGAACAATGCAAACGTCCCATAGATAAAGACTATGATCGCCTTGTGTTTTGGATCAGAAAGATATGTATTTCATCATCTGAATATAAATACTAGTACGTTATATTTTTTTATTAAAGCCTTCCATTAAGGTTTAGATAACTAAAACCATTTACAATTACTTCTAGAAGGTTTTCACCTAGGATATCTGTACAAACTTCAACAGAAATCAGGCAGTGTTAAACTGCAGTGCATATCAATCCAGATAGAAGACCAGGAAAGGTGAAAATATGATTTGAGTTCAAAAAATGTTCATATGTCTAAATTTTATTCTCCTAAACTAGCAAGGCTGTTCCCATTCCCAAAGACTGGTATAGAAGTGTTTCTAAGAACTCCTCATTCTTGTCTCAGGACAATGATGCCAGGACTCAGGCTAGGACCTGGTTAGTGAACTCGTAATTTCACTGCTACCCTAACACTCACAGCAATTAACTTTGTCTTTCATAAGATGTGCTGGAGCACCCCTTGAGGATGTTTTTCCCTCTCTTTCTCAAAGATGAGCATGTCCTGCAAAGGTCTCCGAAATTTTGTCTGAAGATATCCCAGATAAGAACAAAAGTGAAAGTGGTGTGCAGAGCACATCTAATGATTGTGATCTGCCTAGATGGGCTGCACTACTTGCATGGGTGCATATAACCTTCAAAGTAAGGCAAGACTGACATATCCTGGATGCAATGGTCTCACTGAGACTGTGCTGAGAAAGCTGTCCCTCCCAGCATGCCCTGAAGTCAGCGTGGTTTTCATGCATCCACAGTGAACTGCATGACACTGACGTAAGTTACAGGGAAAACAATTACTTAGATCATCTTTGTACATCTAGTGACCGTTTGCCCAGGCTTTCTGAAGTCACAGCAGACAATTTTTGCTATTGCTTTTCCTGAGATGGAATTCAAAAATTCTGGAAAACATCCTTCTTTTTGGATGAGAAACATTTTCCATTGCCTTCTAAAAAAACCAGTTGTTTACTACATGCCTACTGCACATATGGAATTTTTGCTATTAAAATAGTGCCTTGTCAATCTCTATAAGCAGCTTTTCATCTATTTCGGCTTTCTATGACCTTACACTAAGGAAAATAAATGGGGTATAACATTTGCCTTTTCTTTGTTGTGCTCTGCATTTTCCCCAAAGCAAAACCTGAATTCTTAAATTTTTCCAGCTCCAAATGAACTTCTACTCCTGTAACACAGGCATGTGCCTAACTGAGCTGTGCTGAGGCAGAAACTTCTTGGTGATATGAATTACAGATCACAGCTCTTTTTAGTGAACACATCTCAAAGAACATTTGGCATTGATACACACATACCTTAATAATGTAGATATTTTCAACTAATAATGCATAGAAGCTTGCCTATAGTAACTTTCTTTCTATGCTTATAATATTATAATACAATTCTACTCCTCAAGACCACAAATCTGAGTTTTTTCACTAGCTGAAGTGTCTTTCTTTAAGTGAGTCTTTCTTAAACCACAATGCTGTTTCATGTATCATTGTTGCCAAAATATCTGTGGTCATTATTGTCCTGGGTTCAGCTACAGCAGT
>NW_009945253.1:0-228 GCF_000696875.1 Nestor notabilis
TGAAATCAATAGCTGCAAAAGAATCCAAAGGGAAAGGGAGCTGCTTACGGGGAAGCGATGGGCACTGTGCCACAGGCTCCAGGCCGGGAGAGCAAAGAACCAGAACAAAAAAAGGGACCAAAGCAAAGTCTGGACTCGGCCAAAGGAAGATGGGGGCAAAGGGGGGGGAACCCAAATAAAATAACCAGAGCAGGGTTTATTGGGCTGTCCTGGCCGCGGCGGCGCCAT
>NW_009945254.1:0-313 GCF_000696875.1 Nestor notabilis
TTCACCCTCTCTTCCAGCTGCAATGACACCTGCATGGAGGGGTTTTATGGAGTGAACTGTTCCTCTTCCTGCCAGTGCTCCCGGGGGACCTGCCACCCTGTGCGGGGCGACTGCGTGCTGAGTAAGGGCAAGCTCGTATTTACTCCTTGGCACTGTCACGTCCTCGCTGGGGATGATGTTGGGGTCCCATCTCGTGTCTACTGGCCCCACTATGAGTTTACTCTTCGGGGCTGGCAGCCTCAGGATGTGCTGGACTCAACCCATCTTCTCCGCACAGGTTTAAAGGACCACGGGGCTCTTGCCGCCGACATCC
>NW_009945254.1:346-1720 GCF_000696875.1 Nestor notabilis
TGCTGCGGAGCGGGTCCAGCAGATGCCAGGGACAGGTATTGCCTTCTATTTCCCAGTCCTGGATGCAAAACCCCATCTCCCACGTCCCTTGATGTCCGTGTCCCCTGTGCAGGGCAGCTGCCGCAGATGACGACGTGGTGGCCAGGATGAAGCACCATGTGCAGGGGGTGCTGGCGAACCTCAGTGCTATGATGCCCTGCTTTAACCTGGGTGGCTCCAAACTCCCTAAAGTCACAGGTAAAACGAAGCAGAGCTCTCACCCCACATCATCACCATTTGGGGGGTGCCCGGGCTCAGTTTGGGTGTCTTTTCCCCTCCAGTTTCCCACCACGACGCAGAAATCCCCTTCAACCCCAGCTTCATAGAGCCACCATCGGCTGCGTGGGTTTCAGACAGCTCCTTCTCCTCCTTTGACACAGACAATGAGGGACCCGAGTACTCTGTCCCTCCCAGAGAAGGTGACCTGCTCCTCCTCTATGGCTGCTTCTGGGCATTACCTCCCTTTACCTGCTCCATTACCACCCTTGGGTGCCCCCGGGACAGGGGCTGGGCATGGGCACTGGTTGTTTTCGTGCCCTTGTTTTCCTGTCTGGAAGAACACCCTGTGCTTGCCCTCGTGTGGTGGGATGTGCCCTGTGTGGGCAGCCCCGTTTCACAACCTCTTCCTAGGAAAACACCCCCAGGAACAGCTCTGTTGCATCAGCCTCTCTCCTGCTTGTCCCAAGTGTGTCCCTGGGCAGGGGGTAGCTCTGTCCACCCTAACTCATCCCCTTCCCCTGCAGGCATCCCGCTGCTGGGGGGGGCTGAGCTGCAGGAGGGGGTGTCCCCCCTAGGCGAGGCTCTCCCAGACCCATCTGCCTTTGACTCCGAGGACGTCTCGCAGCCCTTCGCCATCCCTCGCACCTCCAGCATCGCCAAGGCCAAGCGTCCCTCCGTGTCCTTTGCTGAGGGGACCAAATTCGGGATGATGGAGACCCCCAGCCCCGGGAGGAAGCCCAAGACCCCGTGGGGCCCCTCCAAGCTGTCCCCACCACCAGGGGACAAGGAATCTGAGCCCTCCACTGAGCGACCAGCCAGTGATTGCTATGAGAGCCCTGATCCCATCAGCAAAGGGGAGGAAAGCCACCGGCCGTCACCAAGGGCCACCCCGGGGGGACGCCGGCGCGTGGTGTCCAGCACCAGGCACGTGGCACAACGAGTGGAAGCACTTGAAGCTGCTGCGAGATCAGGCAGTTGGGAGGCAAAGGGGAAGGATCCCAACGTCACCACCATCTACATGATGGTGGGAACGGCTGGGCAGGACCCCAAGGCAGAGGGAGGTGGCGAAGGACCGGTCCAGGCTGTGCTGAAGCGGTTGGGCAGCTTGCAGAGGGG
>NW_009945254.1:1769-3803 GCF_000696875.1 Nestor notabilis
CGCCCCGCCGGGCCCTGGCGCAGCGCAGAGACTCGGTGAGTAGCTGCAAGCAGAGGGAGAGCATCCCCGGGGCTCCTGCTGAGCTAAACCCGGGCAAGCAGCAGCAGCTCCCTGGGAAGAGACAGTCCTTCCTTCTTGCATCTCCTTCACCAAAAGGCACCGGGGGCCAGGATGCGGCCAACGATGCTGTGGGTGCCACAGAGAGGGGTAAAAGCCCTGAGCTAGTCCTCGGCCTCGAAGCAAAGGGACCGGCTGCACCAGAGGAAGAGCCAAAGTATGAGAACGTGATGAGCAGCAGCACTGATTCACCCCCCAGCACCCCTGCGGCCACCTGAGGCACCCCTGCCTGCGCTGGGGCAGCGGGAGCACCGGTGGCACCTCTGGCCACAGTGTGGGAGCTGAGGTCCCCCTCGGAGCTTGAACTGGAGAAGCATCGAGCCCCTCTCCCATTGAGCCCCTCTCCCTGTTGCTGGGGTGGATGCTTGATGGGTGATGTATGATGTGTGATGGGTGATGTATGATGTATGATGGGTGATGTATGTTGTATGAAGGGTGATGTGATGGTGGGTGATGTGATGGTGAGTGATGATGAGAGCCACGGTGGTGGTAGTCCCATGGGTCTGTGGTGCTTCAGGGCTGTTTTCTGCTCCCCCCTGCCCTCTGCGCTCCATATTGGACCCACCACAACCCAGCAATGCTCTGGATACAGTGGTGGCACCTTCTGGTCTCTGTCAGCATTGGGTTTGGGGACACGGATCTTCCTCGTAATCATGAATGGGGCTGCTGGGGGGTCACACGCAGGCAAAACCCAGTTTCACTCCATTGGCTTTCACCTTCCCCTGTCCCAGCTCCACAAAGGTGCCTGGAGCCTCTTGCTGCAAAGTTGCTTCTGTTGCTGGAAGGGATTATGTTGTGGAGAGGGGATGGGGGTAGGTGATGGGCTGTCACAAGCAGCTTCAGAGAAAACTGATTTTAGCTGCTTATCTCAAAGGGTATCTGGGTCTGGAGGGGTTTCTGCGGGTGGCTCTGGCTGCCTTCGTTCCTATGTACTTGCCTAGCACATGACAAGGCTCGTGGCACGGCGTGGAGTTTATCAATGGCCTTTTAAACCCCATGCAATACCAGGCTGCAGTTTTGCAAGAGCAAGTGTGGCACCTGGGCCACAGCCATCGACCTGTGCTGGGCCTGATAAGGACAACATGACATGCATGGAAGATTACACTCCTTGTGGGGTGCCATCTCCCACACTTCGCCCTGGCTGCAGCAACGTGTCACCATGGGTGGGTGAGGTGTGAGGAAGGTGCTGCAGCATCTCCAGCGCAGCCAGAGGGCCTCGGGCAGCACAGAGAGATGGGCACAAGCGGGTTGAGATGCCAAAGAGGGTTTGCATCATGAACTGGTTTTAGATGTATCCAAGTCTAGAAGTTTCTCATCTATTTTTCTATTATTCACATGGTGTGAAAACCTCTGGATGAAAATTAAACGTTACCAAAGCCCTTTAGGAGCTGGGTTTCCCATCCCCCTTCCGAAGTACTCTCTAAAGTGTGGAACCTTTCAATAACCTTCAGCTTTCAGTTCGTTGGGTTTAGTTTTGATGTTCTGCTTCTATTGAATTCTGATCTCTCACCTATGGAGCTGAACCCGGAGCAGAGCTGGGAACCAGAGCATCCAGAGCCCCTACACCGCAGCCTGTCTCTCTCACATCGTGTGCAGAGCTCTGTGTGAAGCGTGGTCTGGCTCTGCTGAGGTGGGGTTTGGGGTGTTTCAGCAAACAGTGGGGTTGGCTTTTTCCCTTATTGCTTTTCACAGTGCTTCTCTGCAGCACAAGGCTCCCCTGCGGGTGAGCAGCGGGGTGCAGCCCCCCTTCCTGCAGCGGCATCACCCACTGCTGCGATCCTGACACCAAATACTAGGGTATAGGAATAAAAATGCTCAACCTGGCCAGACCCGAGCCTGGCCTGGCCCCAGCCCTGCTCTGCACAGGCCTCTCTCTGCTTTGACCCTGTGATATGACAGCGGCAGGGACAGCCCCAC
>NW_009945254.1:3986-5182 GCF_000696875.1 Nestor notabilis
CCCTATTCCATTGGGTATTTCCAGCCTGGGAGCCGAGTGATGCTGTGCCAGAAGTGAACGTCGCAGGAGCTGGTTCACCGCGGGTACAACATGTAAAGAGCTGACAAGAGCCTTCCCTGACGTGGAAACAAGCGCCCGGCCTTGACAAAACGCTGCTGCCGCGCTCAGGGGCTGAGTGCCAGGCAGGATGTGGCCCCTGCTTGAAGATGAAGCATCAAAAAAAAAGTCCCAGGCAGGAGTGGGCCCCTGCTGGAAGATGAAGCATCTTCGCCCTGTGGGGAGGTGGATCTGCTGCGTGGGGCTGCCCATGCACACGCCGGCAGCCTGGTTGCGCTGGTGTCTTCTTGCTGGGGATGCTGCCCGCTGTGCTTTGAATGCTGGATGAGGGAAGGCTGCAAGTGAGAGCCGGAGGGTGAGGGAGGAGTTAACGTCTTCCCGTGCTGGATCTGACTGAATCCCGCTGGAGCCAGCCCCCGGGAAGCTGTTCCGGTGCGCTGGTCCTCTCCATAAGCAAAGAGCTGTCCGTACTCTCTGCTGCGGCCACTCTTGCCCTTGTGGAGGTAGGAACAGGCTCAAGCCATCCCCAGTGGCCACAGAGGGGTCTGTCCCCCATCAGTGCAGCCTCATCGCCTCCTTCCCCAACTGCCTGAGCTCTGCCTTCATAGAGGACCATGTCAGAGCCTTCCTGGGTGGCCGGGCAGGAGCCGTCACCTCCCTTCCAGCCTAAACTCATTCCTGGCTGCTTTCTATAAACGTGTCTCTGTGTCAGCGCTGTTCTTCAGCTCCACTTTGTTTTGCTTCTCTCCATGATGTTTACTCAGGCCCCGGGTGTATTTATAGCTGGCAGCAGATCACCTGATGGCTCCTTTTCTCCTTCTAGGAGAGGAAAACCGAGCCCCTCTATGCTCTCGCTGTACCAAAGGGTTCCTGTGTCCCCAAACAGCCCCCGAGCCCTCCTCGTGCTCCTTCCCATCCCAGTTCATGTTTCTTAGGCACAGGTCTGGGTGCTGAGCTCTGCAGGGGCCTCCCTCCACCTCTGCTCAACTCGATGCACAGCTCCAGGCTCCTTGTTTGCTTTGGGCTTTTGTTTTTGTTTGTTTCTTTGCTTTGGCTTAAATCCACTTTCCAGTGCAAGGCTTTGACCCCTATCCCACAGCCAAGCCTGAGGAGTTTCCTCTTCCCACCCGCCGCTGCCT
>NW_009945254.1:5221-5597 GCF_000696875.1 Nestor notabilis
CGGTGGTTGGGTGCCGGTTCGCGTTCGGGGATTTTTTCCCCTGCCACAGGCACCGTTTCAATCTCCTTTGGCTGGGAAAACATCCCTTCTCATGATTTCCAGGGATATTTGTCCACCTCCTGTGGCCCAGGGCCTGGCTCAGGAGTGGTGGGTTTATGGCAGGACTGGAAATCCCGCAGAGGAATGCTCTGGGAAAGAATTTGAGGCAAGAAGAGGGCAGGGCTCTGAGCTCGGACACAAAGTGCTCTCGCACTGCAATGATCTGATTTAGTTCCTGGAATAGCTGGTGCTGCAGGACCGGGGCGTTCCAGGCTCATTGCCCCCGGTCCCAGTTAGCCCACGGCTTTGGTGCTGGCTCCCAAAATGGGCTTTTAAC
>NW_009945255.1:0-330 GCF_000696875.1 Nestor notabilis
CCACAGCACCCAGAGCACCCACGGCACCCACGGCACCCACGGCACGCACATCACATGGGGATGGGATCTGGGGTGATCCTGCACCCACAGCACGTGGTGCTGGGGGACTGCATGTCTGGGGTGTGCTGGGCCCTTGGATGCTTTCTGTCCCCTCCATGCGCGGTGTCCCCTAAATTCATGGTGTCCCCCTGTACCTGCCATCGCCCTGTCCCTGCTGACCCCCTCCTGTGGCACCCTCCCTCCCAGCACACCCTGTCCCAGAATCACACCCTGTCCCCCCGGACACGCACTGTCCCTTAGGACACACGCTGTCCCCTGTCCCCCCGCACA
>NW_009945255.1:588-1606 GCF_000696875.1 Nestor notabilis
CCACACGGTCCCTTAGGACACACGCTGTCCCCTGTCCCTTAGGACACACACTGTCCCTGCAGGCAGTGCCTGTCCCTCACGCCACACGTGCTGTCCCCTGACACGCTGCTGTCCCCTGCACACGTGCTGGCCCTGCAGGTACCTGCTGTCCCTCAACACACGTGATGTCCCTCAAGACACGCTGTCCCTACGGACACACGCTGTCCCCAGGTGTGTGGTGTCCTTCCTGGTACACGCTGTCCCCCCCACACACACTGTCCCCATGGATGTCACCTGTCCCCATGGACACACTGTCCCATGGATGCCGTCTCTCCCAGTGGATGCCGTCTCTCCCAGTGGATGCATGCAGCCCCCATGGCTGCTGTTGTCCCCCTCCCCTCTGAGGGTGCACACATGCAGGATGCTCGCAGGGGACACTGTGACAGCAGGAGCCACCCAAGGTGCCACAGCCCTTGCAAGCCAAGCTGGAGGTGCCCATGGCCACCATGGGGCCTGCTGATGGCCGGGGGTCAGCTGAGATGGCTCCATGTGGGTCTATCCCATGTGGGTCTACCCCACGTGGATCCATCCCCTCCCTTTTGGCACTGTGGCTTTGGGATGCAGGAGCTGCCAGTGGTACCTGGAGTGCTCGGAGCTGTCTCCATAGAGACCCTCTGAGGGCTCCATCACTTATTCATCACCGGCATCGATCGCTCAGCCCATCCCTTCATTATCCAGCTCCAAATCCCAGTGGGAAAACCATCCCTGCCCTTGCCCAGCACATGCTACCTCCCCCTCCCTGCATCCCCTTGGATATGAGGTGTCTGTGGGGCTCGTGATGCACCCACGGATGCTGCTGGCTTTTGGGGTGGGATGGGGTGAGTCGGAGATTGCCAGCTGCTCCCGGCCCATGCTGGGATGGGAATGGGAATGGGGGTCCCCAACCAGGACAGAGCTTGTGCCCCACTGCAGGCAGATGGGGGGGGGGCAGGATGGGCTGTGCAGAGGGCAAACATTGAGTGCACAGGCTGGCAAAAGG
>NW_009945255.1:1824-4993 GCF_000696875.1 Nestor notabilis
ATGGTCCACACCCCCCTCCATGCACATCTGCACCCCAGGCTTGCACAGACACACCTGCACATGCATGTCTCTTGTGCACACACGTGTGAACATGTTACATGCATCCCTGTTTGCACAACCCCCCCGTGCACGCCCAGCCCCAGACCTGCATCCCCCGGGCACACACACATGCACACCCTCCATGCATCCCAAATGCTCATCCCCTTGGATGCACATCCCCATGCATCCCTAGTGCACCTTCCCCATGTATCTCAAATGCACATCTCCTTGCATGCACACCCCAAATGCAGCCCAAATACTTATCCCCATGCATGCACCCCCCATGCATGCACCCCCTGCATCCCAAGTGCACCTCCCTTTGCATGCATATCCCTTGCATACCCCCCTGCATGCACATTCCATGCATGCACCCCCATAGATGCACCCCCATGCATGCACATTCCATGCATCCCAAACTCCCATCTTCTTGCATGCACCCTTTGTACACATACATACAAGTAACATGCAAATCAGTGCACACCCATGCACACACACATGTGCACACACATGCACATGGAGTATTTCTTTCTTTGTTCAACTTTGATTATGATAGTTCTCAGCTGAAATTCTCCACAGTATTTTTCCAGTTAAAGGCTTTCCAGAAGCAATTTCGTTTTTAAGGACTGAAAACTGGCAGAAACTGTTGTCAGTTGACATCCACAGAATTTCCTGATCTTATATTATTCATTTTTAGACCATTATTGTGAAACCAGTTAAAGGGCTTTGAAATGGAAAATCCTGGTCCCACACACGTGCACACACCCCCATGCACCCACACACGTGCACACACACACATGCACCCACACACGTGCACACACACATGTGCATCCCCTTCTCCCCATGGCCATCATGACCCTCCCACTGTCGGGCTGGGATTTCTCCATGGAGGAGCCAAAAAAGCTCCATGGATCCGCAGCCACATCCAGCGCCGGTGACATCCCGGCTGAGCTGCGCTGGCATTAGCAGCCAAGCGGGAGAGCAGATGGATTCATTTCCGCATGGATTTGGAGCTGGCAGAGGCCCCTGGATCGACAGCTCTGCTGAGATGACACCTCAACTGAGCTCCAGCAGCTCCAGCAGCTCCAATAGCTCCAGTAGCACCCACAGCCCAGGTCCTGCAGCAGGGACCAGTCACAGGCAGGGTCCCCCAGCCTCAGTTTCCCCACTCACTGCTCCCATGGGATATGGGGAGCAATGAGGTGTTTTCCATGCTGGAGGCTTCCCTGCAGCCCCAGTGCCTGATTGTCCTCATGTCCCCCTCCCATCAGGGATGCTCGGGAAGGTGGCACCATCCTCGGCTCAGTTTTGCATCCCTGGAGCTGGGATCCGGCTCTGGATTCCATCCCTTTCTCCCTCCATCCATCCCTCCCTCCCTCCCTCCATCCATCCATCCATACATTCATCCATCCATCCATCCATCCATCCATCCATCCATCCCTCCATCCCTCCATCCATCCATCCCTCCATCCATCCATCCATCCATCCATCCATCCCAGCTCCAGCTTAATGAAGCTTCACTCCTCCAACATGATTGACAGCAGCTCTGGCAAGCACCAGCCCATGGACCAAGCACCCTGGTGCTCCCAGTATACCCAGTGCACCCCAAATCCTGCTCTACGGGCAGCTTTCTGCAGCTTCCCCACTTACACAGAACCAGCAAAGGGGCTGGGTGTGGGAAGAGGGTGCTGTTGGTGTTCTGGGGCTCCCTGTGCTATGAACACCCCCTTGTTTTGGTGGTTTGATGCTGTCTGGTGCCGATACTTCCCGCTTTCCTGGGAAAACTGGGATTTAAAACCCAAAAAAGGGTTTATTGGGTGTGAAATAAGGGTTAATATTTAGTCACTGCACGAACTTTTCTCCCTCTTAAGCCATTAAACACCTGCAGAGGAGGAGGGCTGGATGCCCACATCCCTGGGGAGAGGCAGGATGTCACCCAGGTGGGAAGCAGGGAAAACACCACGGGGAGAATGGAAACGCTGGGAACACGGATGGGAAATGCTCCTTTGCCTCTCCCCGGATCTATTCCCTGTGCTGGTGCTGCGTATCCCACATCCAGCCATGACATTCCCTTCCAAGGGATGCTGTTCCTGAGGGATTGCGTAAGCCAGTGGGCTGGAGCAGCTCCTAATTGTACCGGAGCAGCCCATAATTACACCGGGTCATTAAGCTGAGTGGGGAGATGCACTTTGCTGTATGCACACTGGCTGAGCTGCATAAATCCCTGCGCCTGCACCCATGTCCCTGCATCCCTGTGTCCCGCTGCCCCATCCCTAGGCATCCCTGTGTCCCTGCATCCCTGTGTCCCACTGCCCCATCCTCGATCCCCCTGTATCCCTGCACCCCTGTACCTCCCCTCGCTGTCCCCAATCCCCCCTATGTCCCTGCACCCCTGTCCCCCTCATCCCTATGTCCCACTGCCCCATCACCAGGCCCCCTGTGTCCCTGCATCCCTGTGTCCCTCTCCGCTGTCCCGAGGCCCCTGTGGGGACAGGGAAGCTGGGACATCCCCACACTGTGTCCTTGTGCGGCTCAGAAATGGCTCTCTGTCCTCCGGGCAGCTGTGACCTCGCTCCGTGCGTGGTGCTGGTGACAGTGACGTGCCAGCTCCTGGGGGGTGACGCTGGGCGCCAGCCCCATGGGGCCGCCAGCCCCATGGGGGGGACCTGCTTCATGCTCGGACCCATGTCCGACCCATGGGGCAGAGCCAGAGGTGCTGCTCAGAGACCATCTTCATGGGGGGGTCCCCAGAGCTGGGGACCTCAGGGCTTCATCCTGGGGATCTGGTCCCTGTGGTGGCCTAGTCAAGGAGATGGGAATGATGAGACCCTGCTCCACGGAGCTGATTCCTGATCACGGGAATGGGGTGGGAATGGCAGAGTGCATCCTCACCCAATACGAGGATGCTGTGCCCCAAACCCTCGCTGGGATCTTTTCCATAGAGATGAATCCCAGAGAGCCTGGATCTGGACAATTCCCGCTCGGTGATGGGGGAAAACTGAGGCTGGAGTGGAGGAAGAGCCATGGCAAAGGGCGAAGGAAGGAGTGAGGCGACCATCACCCTGTGCCACCTCCGGGGCTGGTCCCCATCGCCCTGTGCCACCCCCGGGGCTGGTCCCCATCACCCTGTGCC
>NW_009945256.1:0-4313 GCF_000696875.1 Nestor notabilis
AAGGCCAGATTGGACAGAGCCTTGGGTGGCACTAAATTGTGTCAGGTGTTCCTGCACATGGCGGGGGGGGTGGAACTAGATGATCTTAAGGTCCTTTCCAACCCAAACCATTCTATGATTCTATGATAATTTGCCTCCCTCTCATACCTTCCTTTACTGTGGGAAGAGCAAAAGAGGAGAACCAGGCAAGAAGCAAAAGCTCTTCCAAAGGTCCACAGGGAGGCAGTTGAATAAGCACTGCCTTTCCTCTTCATTTCTCCCTAGGATTCATGCAGCATCCCTTTTCCTTAAGAATCTTTGAAATAAGGCAAAGCACAGTTTTTCTCCCACGCAGATCAAATATCAGAATCAAATAAAGATTTTTCTAATTTGAGTTATATATTTTAGATGTAAAATAAATAATATTACATCACTAGGTTGACACAGGCAACAAAAAAATAGTATTAACTCCTGAGCTCTGGTTATTCATCATAGGTTTTAATTTACAGAACCAGCTGACCTATTGCATTTCACTCACCCTAGAAGAAATACAGGCAAATGTGCTGTGTGATGTTCTTCATCTATTTACTGTGATTAGTCTGAGAGCACACAAACTGTTGTGTCTCAGGTGAAGAATTCAAAGTCACCAAAACAAACTTTGGAGATGTTGTGGACAGTCCATAAAGTGTTAATTTCTCACACTATTAAGTCTAGAATAAAAGTTATTATATTATTTCACAGGAATTATCAAGCTTCACTGAGGAGAGGAGGACAAAGGACATTACCATTTGAAAATGATGGATACTATTCAATCCTAACTAATAAGTGATGCAGTAACTTTACATTAACACTGTCAGCATTTAGAGCGGAAAAAATTCACTTCATACAAAGCTGGCTATTTTCACATCCCAGACAATTTCCTTCAGGACATTGCACCAAATTTATGACTACCCTGAAAGCCATGGGACTGTGGGCACACTAACTGCAAAGACAACTACCACAGAACCTCTAGCCCATGATCCACAAGAATATATGTAACATATCCAGCATTCCTAACACTCTAAAAGTACTGACTACGCTTTGAGCCATTTTACAGCTGAGAGGATGACCTCAGGATCAAAAAGAGTTACTCATTTGAAAAAGGGATGTTCAAATGGCTGATACTTCAGAGTATAAATTGGTGGGAAGTCCTGTTTGAGCTCTGTGTCTGCTGAAATAAATTAAGAGAACAGTCAGCTTTAGTCTTGTGTATTTGCAGACATGAATTGAGAGCTTGTTCTGCTAAGTGGTGCCACTGAAATAAACTGCCTGTAAAGAAAAAGTTGATCCAAAACCCACTGGCTCTTTCCTGGAAGTCCTTCCACAGACAATAAAAGACATCAGTTCAGGCCACAGCATTATGCTATTAAGTGCAACTCATTAGGATCAAAATCTGATCCAAAATATATCAGCACAGACAGGAATAACTGTTACCTCAACAGATTATGCATTCAACTCTTTGTGGCTGAATCATGTATTTCTCTTGGGAGTTTTGCAAACATTTATTTGGTTGGTATTTTTATTTTCTTTCAGCATCAACCAGTCTGTCACCTTATCTTTCATCTGCACACTGGCAAGAAAAACATATAAATACATCTCCAAGCCTTCAAAAATTTCTGCAATTTCCTTTAAAACAGGATCCTGCTTGTAAATGAAGCTTTTATTACAGTGACCACCATTTGAGCTAGAGCTGGCAAAATTATTGCCCCAATTAAATCAGCAGCCTGAGGTAGGTAATCTTTTTTTCTCCTTTGCCTGTAAGGTATTTGTTCATTACATCTGTTGTTCGGCTATATGAAACTATTAAACTACTTGTTGGCAAAATATTTTGATGGTTGATCATATGTTCTTACCCAGCTTTCACTAGTTACACCACAGTAACATAATATTTCTTTACTCTCTGGCAATGATACTTCCATAACAGAGAACAAAGAAAACCCACAAACCAACAGTGGTTACCAAATCATATCCTGTAATTCCCCAAGCACCACTGTGAAGACAAAGCAGCTTCAAAAAACATTTACTGACAGCCTGGCCACTTGATAAGCTCCTCAGAAAACAGGTGTTCAAAAACACTTCTTCCAGCTACCTATGATCTTGCACTTTAAAAAAATACAGCAAATAAAGGCAGAAGCCCTGACTGAAAGCACAGGTTTGCTGTAACAAAGACTTACATGGCCTCATCTGCTCTGTATATGTTACATTGCAAAATAGCTAGAAGTACAGAAAAAATGAGAAAGTAATCTACAAGTTCATTAACGTGTTTTTCAAAAGATGCTGATCTATGATCTCATCCATCTTTGTGACTGCAGCAAAGATAATTGCCTAAGAAAAGAAACTATCAGGAGGAAAAGGGAAGGCTCTATTTTTCTGTTCATATCCATCTTCTCTCCAGCTCTTGAGCACATCCAACACAGATCTTGTTCCCCAAAGAGCTTGTCATTTATCTAATAAAAGGTGAGATTCTCATGATGCCAATGCAGTTGACTGGGGCAGTGCTCCATAAGAAGGCTCAGTGAAGTGAACGTGGCTATTTGTACAGCATGACAGTGTCTAGCAAGAGGCAAGGCAAGCTCAATATCCAGTATTAAGGCATTGCTTTTGGTCAACACCGTCCCCAGCCAACTTGACTGACTGGCATGTGAGTTTATTCTCAGGCTGAAAGTTCTCTTTCAAAGCACTCGGGTTTTGCAGGTTATGTGGGCTGGGTTTTAGCTGTTTTTAAATCTCTTGAAATGGGCAAGATATCTAAGATCTAGTGGGATTAGCCGAACTGCATACCAGACAGTACAAATCATTCAAGGATGTGTTCTGTTCAAAGGTGAAATAGATTGCAGTCAGTACAGAAGACATAGGATGCCTGGAAGGCTCATTTGGCAACAATAGTGATGCATGACATTGTTTGGTAAATACCTCTTTTCAATTAAAATTTTATTTACTGGAGGTTTAAGTTACACCAAACAATTTAAAAATCTACAGCTCAGTGATGTGTGACACGCTCTGTTATTTGCAAGCCGTTAAAATCACTGGTCCAGATGCTTCCTTCCATTTTCTGCCACTAATGTGAAGCAGAGTCACTGCAGCCAGGGGAATTATCCCACTTCTGTACTGCTGAAATTGAGATCAGGATTCAACTCATTATTTGTCATTAGCAAAGAGGAGGAGGAGGACCCATGATTTTTCAAAATAATAAACAGTGACCAACAGAGTAGTCTGTAACACGTGTATTTTTATTTTAAATGGTTTATCCATGGCTGAAGAGCTTGAAGAAAATTAAGCTTCATCAAAAATTCTATTCATGCCTTCCAAACTGGAATGAACAGCCTGTCATTTTACTTATGCAGCTCTTTCAATTCTGTGCGTATGGAACAGTAGTTTCCTGATTTGTTTCTTCCAGTGTGGGCTACTGATTGTGTGCTGCAGTCAAAGCCTCTTCATCTTGAAGAAAAGTTATTACTAATGCATTATAGGATGCCGGAGCTACTGTTGGGTGTCCAGTAGCTTTAGCAGTTCATCAGACTGAAACGAGGAACACACAGTGGGTGGGACATCTGCCTGGAAAGCTACCATAGCATCAAAGACACACACACAAATTATAATAATGACTCATTATAAACTCTTTGTGCCTCTAGAAGAGCACACATATCGCAGCTTGCCATCTTGTTATCATCAAGAATGTGAAAATGCTGCTTAAATATTAGTGAAAAGCATGCTCATGTAAACATCCATATTTATTGCTTCGCTGAGACAATCAGCTCTGGTGCAGGCATATTCTGTGCGGGATTGTGGCATACATGGTGGGGTTCCTGAGCCAGGGAAAACCCAGGGGAGCCCTGAGAACCGCCAGGAGCTGGCAGCTTGCACGAGAGTGGCTGTCAAGGTATGGACAGGGCCAGAAGTAACAGTGGCCACTTCTCATTCCCGAAAAGGGCAGCCATGGGGAGTGAGAGTAACAAGGAGCATTACAAACAGATTAGATGCACAAGGCATAGTGCATCAGCTTGTGCAAGCGGACACCGCTTTGAAGAAGAGACATCACCCTGGCCAAGCAGAGAGACTTGAATCCCACATAACCCAGCAACTGGGCACTATTCTGTGACCATGTGCACAGGCCAAGGGCACTCCCCAACCTGACCCTCACAGCAGAATAGTGGGCATTTGTCAGAGAGCAAAGGCTGCAGCTCCAGCGGGGGGTGACTGCACCTTCTACCCCAGCAGTAGCTGATGCCTTCGCTCAGAGGGAGCGGCACCATGGAGAGGCTGCCGGGCACAACCTGGGGCGCCGGAAAAGATTC
>NW_009945256.1:4344-6499 GCF_000696875.1 Nestor notabilis
CTAGACCTTCCTCCCGGGGCAGGGACAGGCAGCAGACCTGCCTGCATAAGATGTGCCCATATGGAGACCTCTTGCAGGGGTGGCTGGGTTGCAGGGTGCAATGGGAAGGCCGTGTAACATCAGGGAGAGGAAATGAGATAGCTCACCCCGGCAACGGTAAAAGGCAGGCTGGACAGAGATTTGAGCAACCTGGTCTAGTGGAAAGTGTCCCTGCCAGTGGCAAGGGAGTTGGAAGCCGATGATCTTTAAGGTCCCCTACAACCCAAACCACTCTATGATTCTATAGGAAAGGAAGAAAGTGACTGCTAAACTATATCAAAGTAAAGGCAAAATACACAACACTGGCAAAAGACAAAAACCTCTTGGAACTACGCACATCGCTCTTTCCAAAACTCCAAAACAAAATCAAATCTTTTTTTAGAGCAAATGTGAATATCTATTTGTTTTTAAGGGAAGGGCAGTTACACTATATTCAGTGGTGATAGGAAAATGGGAATTTTCATATAGCATCATAGAACCATATTTTTCTTCTTATATGACTAGGATTTTGCATCATCTAGGTCATCATGTCTGTTAACCAGGGTCCTCCTTACACGTCATATTAAATTTAAGCACATGTAACCTGTTTTGATTCATCAGGACAGTGGTGTATATGAACGAACACGAACTCCAGAACAAAGGTAGTTACAGGGTATTACAGAGTGATATATCATGAACACTCATTTTTTATAAATACTGGCTAGTGAATAAGTGAGACAGGTAAAAACAGCACCCTGACAATAGGCTTGCAATGGTTAACATCATGGAAACACCTTTCAGCATCCTAGCAGTAGTCTTTTACCAGTATGCAGTATAAACCACGGGCTATTGCTTTCAAAACTATTTTGTGCTGGATAAGAAATGCCTGTCCACAACTGAGCTGTCTGCATGCTAGCACGAACACAGCTAGCACAGCAAAATCACAGTACACACAACGTTAAACCCACTGTCACCTCAAGGGTGACTTTTGGCAAACATTCCCTTTCATATTAATCCAAGTTTTCCTTCAAAAAAATTTGTGATCCATTTGACCACTGGCTTTTCCCATTTAAATTCCTTTGACTAAACTGTGCACCAAATAAGAACTGACAACAAGCAGACATCAAAAGTTCTCCAAACCTCTTAACTATTGAGGGGCAGGCTCTGCAAAGGAGATGTGTGAATTCCCTATGCAGCAAAATTTGTCCTTTTAAGAAAGTGTCCCACGTAAGCAAACTTTGCAAAATAAGAAAAATTACACAATATAGAGGAGGGAGAAGGACAAAAGGGGTGCTCTGCTGCTTTCTTAGGAGAGGAAGAGATAGCTTATGGAAGCTGGTAATAGGAATGAACACTTGAATACCAGGCAATGAAAACAAACCAAAATAAGAAACCAATTCAAAAAGAAAAACAAGTATTAATATGGAGATGCCTGGGCACTGAAATTAAATAGTAAATGATTTACCAGTTATATTTCTTCACCAAATTGGTGAAGGAGGATAACGGCACCAAGGACCACCTACCAACCACCAGTCTCCAGACACCACTGAGGACCATTCCTGCCACTGTGAAGAGCTGTCATGGCATCGTGGAGGTCAGGAGCTACCCAGGGCCACCATGCTAGAGCCAGGACCCATCCTCACTGCCCCAGCCAGGGGGCAACAGGCAGCCCCAGACAAAAGGCATCTCCCCACAGCCAGGCCAGAACATGGCTTCTGTAGATGCACACTCAGGTATAGCTGCAGCCTGTTCAAAGAAAACATGATTTGAGCCCACAGAATTTACTAGAAACTGTGGACATCAAACAGCGTTGAATTCAGGCCTTTGAGAGGAGGTGTATAAAACTCCTGTCAAGCACTACCCCTTCACACTGACATCCCCCATCATCTCCATAACTAGGAGGTAGTTTAAACCCTTGTCTCTTCTTTCAGTTCTTCATTTCCTTCTCTGAAGGTCAGAATAAAACCCAGGCACCTGCATCTCCCTAGAACAAAATTTTATTTTTATTTATGGAAACTTATTTCCTGGTTTACTCCACAAAGTCCAATCTTCTTTATCTTCTCTCCCAAAAAACACCTGGTATTTCACCCAGCAGTCCATGGTATTCATACATATACAGGATCTAATCCAGACAGCA
>NW_009945256.1:6530-20504 GCF_000696875.1 Nestor notabilis
GCCTTAATCACACTGCAATCAACAGGAGATAGTGGGGGTTTTTACTGGCAGCTTGACTGACTACTTCTGCACCCAGCAAGACTGACCGAAAGTGGGATCCTGAGGTAATGAAACTAGCAGTAAGTCACCACAGGTTGCTTATCTCCTGAGTCACAATATAATCCTTAACACCTTTGCTGCTGTCAGGTAGCCTAATGCTGACTGCAGGGAACAATTAAAGTAATAATGTTTCTTGGAGAAAATATAAACTTAACTGAAACCTAAACAATATGCTTTGTTTTTATGCAAATACATCTGGCAATAACACTAGAAAAGACAACAAAATCAATGGCAAGAAATGGGCAAACTTGTTTCAGTTAGAAAAGTTCCCTATGACACATCTGCTGTTCTTTAAATGAGACAATCTGTTCATTCCAGGAGCTGCTTCCCAAAATACAAGTTTTCTAATACCAACCACTGCCAGCTGTACTAAAGCCTCATTCATTTCTTTTCCTCTGGCCTTTCTTGTTCTGTTTCTATAAGCATCATTTATATAGCCTAGAACAAAAAAAGCACTTAAAACTTTGAGAAGTCCAGAGTCAGTTTCCATAAGGCATTAAACCAAACTTTCGTGATAACAACAATAGTTAATGCAGTCACAATCAAAATCATGTTCAGTAAGCAGTACAATTTCACAGCCCTGTAAAACCAGATACAAATATGAGCTCCCTCAAGTGAGTCTTATTCTTTTTCTTCACGTTCTTTTTTTCCACCTTTTATTCTGTTTCCAGATATCATCCTCCCTGTTGGCTTCTGGCAGCACTCGACAGCAACTTGAAATTACTGTGATGTTGCTATACATTAACAAAGCCAGTCCAAAGCACCTTATCCTGAAAATCTGACCACAGAAGCATTCCCTCATGTGATAGCAAAGGGATAATTGTTACTCTCCCAAATAGTCAGTTAACTGGGTTCCTTATTGTTAGAAAAGAGAGCAGAAAATTTCTAGAGAGCAGAAGACAAAGACTTTTATGAGGACAGCACTACATATACGTTCATATAAATGACAGACAATTCCTGTCTGTCGTTCTTGTCATTTTATTTCTTCTGAGGATCAGTTTATTTTTTTATAGAAAATTAAGTATTTTAATATCTTTACTTTTTACCATTAACAGGAGAGCAGTTGTGGTTTGGGATTATTTATAAAGATGTTGTCTTTTAAGTAATACTGAGGGGAAAAATACTAAATGGATCAAGGCATTGGAAACTCATGGCTTGAACTAGGTAGTCCTTTCCTCCTTAATATTCCAGACGTCACTCAAATCTGTCTCAAGTAACAATGCCATTAAAGGGATTACTCTTACCTGTAAGGTCACTATAACAATTCAAGAGTAATATATTTCATTAATCTCTCAGGTTTTTCCAGTTAAATAAAGATATTACTTATTTACTCAAGCAGAGTTCCAAGCAGAATCTCTAAATTCCCAAGCAGAATCTCTATTCATTTCATTGAACATATTATGTTCTGTTGACCTCAGCACAAAACATGGACTCTCTTCTAAGAGCAGAAAGATTAGCCTTCCAGAAGAAGGTATCTCAGAGGTATCTCTGAAGCATATGCATTACCTCCTTTCCTTACAGAATCCACAGCCTGCCTCACAGATAGGAACCATAAGAGCTAGGAGTTGCTCTCTTCCTTATTTTTTGGTAAATATATTGCACAATGTCAAGCAGCTCCCAACAGCAGACCTTCAAGAAAACTCCACATTCTGTTCATGCCAGACAACAGAATAGGTCACATATAGGTCTATCCAACCACTACTTCTACTTCTCTTATTTTAGCTCTAATACTTAATGAGAGAGTCACTGTGAGAAAGAGCAGCAAGAACAACTGTTTCTTGATGGTTGAACATTCACATAACATCACCATGCCATTCTTTGGTAAATAATTGTCTACACAAAACAGAAAACTACTCAATAAGAGAAGCTAAAAAGAAAAAAAATAATCTTGGCATCCCGAGTGCCTCCATTTGCACTTACTGGATGAAGCTAGACTCTTCTTCCAGCAGCCTTCCAGGTCATAGGATGCATCCAGTTCGATTCAAGAGTGTTTTTGAAGTAGATCCTCCAAGTATCCTGCGTAGTGTGCTTTGGTCACGTCAGGCAGAAAACATAACAAGAAGTTTTTCGGAGAGAAACAAAACTGAAAGATGCTCTTCAGGACCACACTTGATGCCTTCTAGTAGCTAAGGGGCATTCAGTGCATGTATCAGGCTAGGACTAATATTGAGCATAGTATTTTCAAATAAAAAGATTTATTGAAAATTTTAAAAGCAACAAATCATCAAGTGCTAATTTCAAGCTAACCAAGAAAAACCAAATACTAGTATCAGAACTGTATAAGTAACCCAGAGTCCCTTAATAGTCCTACTTACCAAACCCATTCAGAGCACATTTTAGATAAGACTAAATGTATTTTTAGAACATTTAGGCAAATAATCTAACTTGAACACAAAATCAGAAAATCTGCTCAAAAACCAGCAATTAAGAACCTTTGAGGTGCATTGAGTGAAATTATTCTCTGTTTTACTGAGACACACTACTCAGGCACCCATGGTGCAGGTACACCATACCATACTCCATCATCTGTGTTAGCCAGCTGACACTGAAAGGATTAAGTCAAGTGGCACATCCATTTTCTAGTGAAGAATTTCATTATCTCATGTATGGGTTGCAAATGAACAATAACTAACCACTATCTTTTTCGCCTCCTGCAAAGCATGCAGATCGTTTAGGATCTTACAGCCCTCTCATAATCATAACTTCCTGATGAGCTGCTGAATCATGTATCACTTATGTAAAAATTCTTATGTAAAATCACTTATGTAAAAAAGGAATTTTTTTAATCATTATTTTCCACAGTCAGATGTATAGCATCTTCTTTTAACAGCTCAGTTGAATATTACTGGGTAAAAATACTTGCTAGTTAATATTATACCCCATTCTTCTTAAATAATTGCCCTAGAGAGTAAGATGGTCTGAGTCATTTTCTTACAGTTTGTTTTGCACCACCCTGCTATAATTTTCAGTCTCTTATGGAATATATTCTTCCCCATTTTGCATGTGATTCTTTTAATTGAATTCCAGCAGTTAGATGCAAACAGATGCCCAAAAGTTAGGCTTCCTTTATAGGCTATGGAAAAAAAATACACAAGACCCCCGAGGGCAATTACACTTATCTTGAGCACCCACTTAAAGCAGAGTGTGATTCATGTCTTCTATATCTCTGCTCCTGACTAGCACAGCTACTTTTAAGAAGCTAAAGTCTGATGAGATGAAACCCATTGCTTGTGCCTTACAGTTAGTTATACCTGCATCAGCAGCTAGCATGGTGCAACAGGAGGGCATCTGTAGAGCAAAATACTTTATGCTGAGAAGCACACTTTCACACTAGGTGCACTTCAGGGAGAGAGGGGAAGCAGTATTTCAAACTTGCTGTTGTCTGTCCCCACAGGCTGAAAGTCCATTAGCAGCTGGAGCTTATTTAGGTGTGCTCCTGCAGCGGGTCTGGCAGTTTAGTTTTATCACCATTTTCCACAGCCCAAGACCCTTCCACAATGAGGACCTAAACTGCTAAGTGGAAAAACCCAGGAGGTTCAATTTAAAAGCTTGTTCTTTGTCCAAACTAAACTGCTAATGTAGATGTATCCTGAGTCAGTATTTGTGACGTTGAAACGCAGCTTTGACTTGACACATTCAGTCAGCGCCCTGCCATCCCAGCAATTACAGTCCCTTTGGTAAGCTGCCCACTCTCCATATCGACACTGCATTTTTGACCCTCACTGCTTACTTTGAAGCACCTTTCATTAACACAAGTGGGGCGTGTGCGATGTTTTGAATGAAGGCCCAGCATCAGCTACACCGCCAGCTCTGCTACCCCGATGTAAATGCCTTGCCTGGTACTTCTATGGTTGTATCTGATATCTTCACGGTTATATACAACCATCTCCCTCTCTTGCTCCACAGATGACTGATTTAAAAGACACACAGCAGCAGGACAACAATACTGTTGAGAATGAAGTGAAAAACTGTTGTCACAAGTGGAAGAGTGAAGGATTCCAATGCTCCCATTTTCTCAAACACATTATTCCTGCCTCTGACCTTAATGAGTTTTTTCTTGCTTTTCAGGTTTTAAAAGCCTCTGATGAATCTAAGGGCAAAACATTTTCTTTTTCAATAAGAAATCAGACCAAGCACAGTAGGAGCCAAACTAAATTGAAAAGTACTCCCCAGGAACAAAGTAAAGACTAATAACAGACACTTTGAATCACCTGATGCTGGGTCTCACTAGCAAATGTCACTGCTAAATCAGGCATCCTTTGTTACCATAAGCAAGGGATTGCATGGAAAATTCAAATCTCACAAAGGGAACCATTGATTTTAGAAAAGAAGATAAAGATCTCCTGATAATGAATCCAGCAACAATATAACTTCACAGATATTTAGCAGTATAAATCGCATGTCTTTTACCCTTTGGGTAAGCACAGCCAGCCAAAGGTCACTCTGCTTTGTTGGCACATTTCACTTAAGAGGCTTTTCTCTCGCCCACAAGAAAGAGATGTACGTATAGAAATCAGGCTTTTGCGCATGGAGCATGGTCACCAATATGCTTCATTTTAGGAAAGCTATAAATATAAGATTCCCAACCCAGTTGTAAGTAGTAGAGTAAGTCAGCAGAAATAAAGTAATAATTCATAACATCTTCTATCAGGAGCAAAGACAGAATCAGTATTTATCTCTCTTTCTGCTCTTATATCGTAGCAAAAGCTACCAAAACGCTACTCTAATCACCAGAAAGGTCTATCTGTTCCCACACTCCAAGTCTGCACTCTCACTCCATGGCCCTTTCAGAACCTCCTTCCATCCACCTCCACAGATGAGAAGAGCACACAGAAATAACTCCTGGCCCCTGATTTATCCCAAGTGAATCCACCATGCCCAGACAGCACGTGGAGAAGGCCAGCTATTAAGTCTTCTTGCCTTCACATCCCAGCAGCTCCCTGCTGCCCTGTCTACATGACTCCTTGCACCTGCAAGCCAAAAGGAGTAAAAATGTCTAAAGTAGAACTAGCCGTACCTTTACATACAAACACCTATTTCCCCCCCATCAGTTCTTTCCTTTGCTGTGCCTCTCAGTAGCAGTTACATCAGTCCTCAGAACCAGCAGATCAGATTTGAAGATAACAAAGTAGCATTTCAAGTATTATGTTTACATCCATGTGATGATAAAACCACCTCTGCAACACAGCCAATGCCTTGAACTTTAGGTCACGTTTGATTGAGATAACTGCAGCAACAAGCTCAGCACAAAGCTGAAAAACCTTTCCTGAAAGCTTAGGAAATTCTTGTCAGCTACCTTATGCTACTGCACTCTTGCCAGCTAATTTAAAGTTAACGGGTACACCCCACTGTGCAGTCACAGCAGCAACTGCGCAAGAGTAGACAAAGCCTAAATAAGAAGTTACGTCTTCCCTGGTCCAATTTCCCACTGTTTTGTATTTTGTCACTACATGACTGATGAAAAATGATTACAAAATATCCCAGTTCTATCTGAAAGCATTTCAAATATAATATGCATGTATACAAAATTCATGTGAAGCAAAGCATTAAGTATCTATTACAAAGATTCAAAGGAAGCTGGAATTAAACACAAAAGCTCTAATTCAGATCTCTCAGAGGCTTTACATCAGTTTTCCAATGATAATAGTGTATTACTCCCATTTACATCAATGTAAGTAAGAACAGACACAGGCTCAATGACTATAGAGACCAAGTCCACAAAATAGGAAAAGAAAAAGCAAATTTGCAGCACCACATATCATATCACTGCATTTATTTCTATTACAGAATAATTTTTAACCAATTAAACTATTAAACTAACCTAGAGCTTTGAAGACCAAACCCTGTCAGGACAATCCTGAAAAAAAAAAAGAGCTAAGCAGTGTTTATGTTTCACAGGCAATGATATCTGCTTCTGATAATCTTTAGTACTGAGACTTTTTACTGAACTCCACCATAAATTCTAAACCCAGAGCTTTACAAATTTTACAGAAATGTTTACCTTAGAATTATTCAGTGATGCTTCCAGCTTTGTCAGACTACTGCATTCCTGTCTGCACACACAAAATAGAAAAGCTGACAGTTGCTTCTCATACAATAAAATGGAGTGAATTCCTACAGTAAGAAAGTATACCGAAATAGAAAGTGCATGATTCACGTCAATTTATTCCAAAATTGCACAGAAGGACATTATTCATCATCACTAGAACATCACACTAAAGCTTTTGGCACCTTACATAGTGCTCTTCTTACTGGCTGCCATATTGCGTCCCACAACCCTTTTCTTGCCTCATACCAAGGCAAAAATGAAACAGAAAAAGCAACGTATTCAGTGCTGTCATTCCACTCACGCTTCCCACAAAGATTTAAAATTGTTTTTAGTGAGTGACAGAAGTTTCCATCAATAGCTCAGCTGAGCATGGTAGCTTATCTGGGTTAAAAGTACAAAGACATTATACCTTTATACGCAGGGAATTAATCACTTCCCTGCAGCTCTTATTTTGCTTACTAAGAACACTAATTGAGATTCAATACTATGAATGCTTTCACACAGTAAATGTGCAGCTCAACATTTTAAGTATTGTGAACTAGTTTCAAGTAATAAATTTATACGACAAGAACAAGAAAAAGTTCATGAGCATTCTTCTAACCACAGGCAAAAACAGTTGTCTCATACTATACACAGTGAATTACTCTCACATAATACATATACTGGTACTGGTTAAAATTTGTCCCCAGCTAGCAGCCCAGGCCTGAATTTGCAGTGTGAGTTTCTCCCCTTAACACTGTAAAGCTGAACAGTGAATATACTTCAGAACGCTCTTGGCTCAGGTCTGGAAGCCACACCTTATTACAGAATCACAAAGGTTAAATTGAGATCCAGAATTTTAATCTGAAATTCAATATGGCCTGAGAAGGCTCATTTCACATTTGGAGACTACAGTTAGTTTTAGATAGGACAAATAACCATGAACTATTATAAGATACCATTCTGTAACCAGTCTAAGGGCTAAAACACCTACCTGTAACCATGTCAGGTGGCATTAGCAACAAGATATATTCTGTAGTCTTTCTTCCTGCTTATTTACAAGGTTGCTACACATTCTGATTTTGCATCCAAATCACAGATTGTGTGAAGAAGTATTTGGATATTGAAACTTGACTCCATACACAGTAGTCAGTAATGCTTTACCTTTTCTCAAGTTTTTGACCTTATGTAAAAAATTAATGTATGTCATGAACAATTAGACTTACAAGACCTCAACATTTCACTGTGTACTGGTATATTAAGTACGTCATCCTAATCATGGCTTCATTCTGCAGGTTTCCCTTGTAGCGTAAGATACTTCTCAAAGTGGCAGTGCTGACAAAACATATGGGATTACTTACCTAAGAAATGCAGTGCTTGACAGCAAAGTACTGAGGCACATTAGACCCAGACAGATGAACAGTGCATACAAGATACACCCTATAAAATGAAAAAGCTTTATGAAGGTGAAATAAAAAATAGCAAACAGCCCATTTCTTTTTTCCAGATGCTCCATGCTGCCCCAGAAGATGCAGCTCTCATGCCCACGGGAGGGGGCTCTTTGGCCTCTGCACCACCTGCTGTCCACTACCACTGTCCCAGGTCTCCTGGGCTACCACCAGGCACTGGCTATACATTTCTTTGC
The DNA here is from genome assembly GCF_000696875.1 of Nestor notabilis. Lineage (NCBI taxonomy): Eukaryota > Metazoa > Chordata > Aves > Psittaciformes > Psittacidae > Nestor > Nestor notabilis. The sequence continues at coordinate 14,303 of NW_009945256.1, forward strand.
ACATCCACATAGGGATTGACAATATTACCCTAGTCTGTACACTGTACAGTTAAATGCCTAGGTAAATAAAATATTTGTATTCAGATTTGCTCTGATAAAACAGCTTTCACTTTTCCAAGCAATTAAATCTCGTGTGGGAAACATTTGTATCACAAAACCTTGGGAGCATAACAGAATGTGTACTTAGCTCTAAAGCTAGATCTATCCTATATCTGTGCAGCCAATCACTGTTGCCTTATGAAGCTTCTTCTGGAGCATTTACTCTAACCAAAAAAAAAAAAAAGTCTCTGTTCTCACCTTGCAGTCACCTTGTAGCACAGTCTGATGCCCTGCGCTTGTGGATCATAGCCTGCCATCTGGACGTTGTCTTCCTCTGAGCTCAGTCCCTGTCCTGGGCCACCTCACAGTTGTTAATTAGTGGCACTGTCTACATGCACAGTACACTACCCATCGTCATTTATATTATAAATGTCTTTTCCTCTCCCACTCCCCCAACTCTCTGCTAAGTTCCTGCTGCTAAATGTCCTTAATTTCAAATTTTTTATGCTAGGTTTTGTGTTTAACAACACTTGAATGAAAAGCAATTTTAAAGCTATCCATACTGTCAGCAGCCCTCTCAAGCAAATGTGATTTCTCTTAACTTTGCCTTCATGTCTAGGTTAAGAAGGTTAAATAGAGTAACTAAAAAAAAAAGCCAAACAATAAGTTTTTAAGGTCAATCAAACAAGCTACATTTTTACACATTTCCCAAACATATACGCTTGTGAGTTCTTACAGACCATCGTTTTCCACTCCAGTCTACTTGCATCATTACAAATTTAGCTTGTAAGGAAAGCTAATGTAACATATTACAAAAGGTAAGTTTAAGCAATGGGAAGCCAACTAAAGCAAATTGGTAATGAACACAGCTGACTGCCACAGTGTTCTATTCTGCTGACATTATAAGCAACGTGGCATCAAGGAACATTAGGCTTTTTGAAATGAAGAATTAGGCAACCTTGAGAAATCAGACGAACAAAATCAAACGCTATTGCAGACACAGTTAAGGAAAATATTGAGAAAACATATTCTTACAGACAAGATCTGGGATCGCAAAAAAGCAGCCTTATGTTTTCTGAGGTTCTTAAGTTTTCAGAGATCCATGGTACGATCCTCAAATCTGTCACTCTGGAAATGGCAGAGCAAAAGAACCTATTGATGCAGATAAGCGTGTTTTTAAAATCCTATAGAAGCACATAAACGTGCAAACAGTATTCACTTCAAATTTCCAGAGGTATTTAGGTGCCAACATGTTTTTGAAAGCATCTTCCCAGTAACTCTGATTCTGCTCCAATAAGACAAACTGTTTTTCTGCTCTCAACTTTCCATCTCAGCTGAGGTCTCCAATAGCTTGTAAAGTAAAAAGAATAAACTGCTCAGTAACTTAGCACAGGAATTCCCTGGAACTTCCTCTACCCAAAGAGGTAATAGAGCAAACCAGAAAGGACTAGCACTTGTTCAGGTAAAAGTTTGTCTTAATACTGTAAAGCCAACCTAAACTGTTAACAGTACTAACCAACTCTTTTGCATTCTTTGATGCAGCTGGACAACAGTGGAGCATGAATGTGAGGGAAGACACTGATGACTGAATAGAAATAGTATAACCAAAGACACTGGTGACTGAATAGAAACAGCATAACCTTGGGCACAGAAATATTTCAGGGCAAAAGACAGAGACACTGAATTGTGCCATAAAAAGAAGACCTTTGTGCAATCCAGTGATTGATTTATGCATCCCCACTGTGAGACTGACATCCTTTGCATCACAGCAACAAGTAACAGGCCGGGACACAAGCCATACTGACGTCCACAACAGTCCTGCTAGGGATGTCTTATTGCTCCTCTCAACAGAGACTAAAAACAGTTTGCACTTTTTCTTTCAGTAGCTCCATGCCAGCTAGGATCCTTTTTGTCTTTTGCTTTTAACCTGGAAGTTAAAAGAAATTAATAAATTTCTCAGGCCTATCAAACTCACCCTTCAATTTGAAATTAAAGCTGGGTTCTTCCATTTTCAGCAACAAAGGTCACACTTGACCCTCAGCTAAATCTCCACCCCTCCTGCTTCTGCCCTCTTTACGCTTGTGCAGAACCCACCCAAAGAGTCTGTGTTGCAGAATGGTAAGTGATCACCGTCAGTGCACTTGCAAAATGGTATGCTGACATGGCAGGAAAAGTTTGACAGTTTCCTGCTACAGTCCCAACATTTAGATTACCTATACCATTACTTTTGGAAGCCACACTGGCTGCTGCTGGGAGACAGTTCTGACAGCAGCAGCTCATGAGCAGAGGAAACAGTTATTCCCACAGAAAAGGTCACTTATTCCCTCATGTTCCTGACAGAGAAATGGGTCCAACAAGCCTTACTCTACAGGCCTCATTTTGAACATCAACCCCAACACTGGTCTTTCCCCCTACCTTTTTCCCTACTATAGCATTTGCAGCCTGGGTATCTCCCACTTGCTGGGGTATTTGGGGGTAGCTCGCACTTGGGCCAGACAAATTCAATACCAGCACAGCTAACACCAAGAAACCTTCAGTGTGTTAAAGGACATGTTCCAGCGCTGTCCCCAGACCTAGGAACTTGCTCTACAGATAGTGCTTGCTCCCAGCCAGAAGCAGGACATGCATGTGTATGCTGAACTCAGTGCCACGTGTGGCAGAGTCCTGCAGCAGCACCTCTACTACCCTGGCTGTCACCTGACCTCACCTTCCCACCAGACATGAGGTTGATTTCTTGAGAAAGGTTTATACTCTTGTTTTTACAATAAACTTATTTCTTTAGGAGCAGAACTCAGCATCCCTCTGGATACACAGGGAACCCCACTATGCACTGCATGGTGTAATGGCAGCCCGCTAGGCAAGCATTACAGAAGCACTGGGAACCAAATGCCCTTTAAGATTCATTTACCATGAAACAGAAAAGAGAGATTATAATAAGTATATGCAAGTCAAAATTTTGAATGCCTTCGGAAGAAATCTATAATACTATTTCTCATGGAGGGCCAAGGCAAAAAATTCAAGCACCAACAACCCCCACCCCTGCCAAAAAACAATCCAAAACCCACCACAGACCCTGAGACAGGGGGTAACAGTATGCCCACATTAGCTCTTTAAATAAAATAATTCATGAAGACAGGAAAGAAAAAGAATTCTGCTGAAGTTTTAATTCTTTTCTCTTGGGCATAGACAAGCGTAATGATACAGCACTGCAAATTAAATATTCTCATGCAAATCAGGTCCGTTTCTGAAAGTCACAGTGACCTGAGCAGCCACCTACAATGAAATCTTGCCAAAGTTCCCTCAACCAAAGGACAAATCTAATGGCTTTTAGAGCACACAACTGTATGAATAGATTTTCTCCATCTCATGTACAAACGCACAGAACTTGAAATGAACTCCTCTGAAGAAAATGAGGTGACTAGCAGTTGTATGAGAAACTAATGGGAATTTTAATAAGATACCAAAAAACCAAAAAGTGATGGACACAGCTATTCAATATATCTCATGTTTCATTCTGATTTTTAAATAATTATTTTTAAAAACCAAACAAACAGTAATTGGGTTTTAATAATTGAAAGGACACCAGATAAGGAAACAATATCCAACAAACAGCAAAGGAAATTAAGAAGAAACGTAAATAGTCTTAGAAGATGCAGATAAAGCTTAAAATCATGGTTCAGTGTATTTCATTTTTCTCAAGGATGTATGAAGTCCCAGGAGGAATCTTATTCATTTTCTTGCTTAGTTTCTTCTTAAACAGGACTTCAACAATTTTATGTACTGCTGCAATCCTATAGTGAGTTCTGTGACTTGCAGTAGTTAACAGTGCAATAGGATAGGCTTGCACCTATTAAGAAGCAGTTCTGCTCATGATCTGCTCTTTAAGACATATAAGTAAATTCAAAGATGCAGTTCTGCAGATTTCACCTGCAATAGCTCTTTGAATAGCACACCATCTATCACTGCCAACTCCAGTTTTGACAGATGATTGCACAGAAGATATGATCTGCATACAAGCAACAAAAAGGTATGGGCAAGTTGTTTGTCTGTATTGGTTCTCTGCTTACAAGTGTTTGACATGGGTGGGCACCGATAGAAGCAACTGTCACTGATGTCCAAAAATATTTAAATTTGCTCTCTCTTGCAGCCTACTTAAAAATATAGGCTGTATTATATGTAAGGACCACGAGATAAAGGTCAGTCTATTATCAGCTTTTTTCATCACATGTAGGGGTCAGGGCTGAAAGGGTGCTGTGGATTTACAGTACTTGAAAGTCTGCATATTTCTAAACACAGAAAGGAGTTTCACAAGAGCCTTGTACAGAGAACTCATGAGAGACCTTAAGCAACAAGTCTGGATTCTCTTACAAAGAATAAAGCAGCACTTCAACTCATGCCAAAAGCCTTTGAAAAAAGCGGCAGTGTTTTTCCTACCCTTCACTGTCCTATACATTTGTTTATTTAAATGAGTCTAATGTGAGATTCACAGATATGTGGTATGTCTCTAATATGACTAAGCCAGGGGCAACCGGCTTAGCACAGAAATCCCTAGGAATGCATCTGAAGCCTCCAGATGGGCAATAAGCCCATTGATAGTGTCTCCAAGCTGCCCTCTGGGAAGGTGCCTGTCCCAGAACACTCCCGTGATGACCAAAAGGGATACATGGCTGAAAGTTTACCAAGGCCCACAGAACAGTTCAAACCCAAGCAAGCCACTCAGGCTTAGCAAAGAGTTAGGAAACTACAGCAATTTTTTGTTGTTATTGCTGTTTTATTATAAGGAATAAAATTAACCAATGGCACTCCCCTCAGTCATGAGCTGAGGCATGGACTGCTGTGCTGAAAGTCAGTAGGATTGTTTTGACCATTTGACTATTAGTCAACAAGCACGTACAGTAATCCAGGTCCCATTCTACTAGCAGACTAGATATGGTTACACTATCTCCTACTAACCACTGCATAATTTTTATTCTTGGAGTAGCTATACCTCACAAAGTGGAGTATATTTTGTTCCGAAACATGTTGCTACACCTCTGAGCATCACCAGTTAGAGACTTGATTGTCAAGTGAATCAGAACCAACTGTGTAAAACAGCTTCACTGGCTGGCCCTTTTCTCATACCAGCACAAGTCAATCTGAGAGAATAGTCTGGCTTTTTGTCTGCCCAAGGATGCACTAACTTAGCCTGCACAGCACAGCTCCCAGAACCAGGTGGCTTCTACTGTGCAAAAGGACTGTGTTTCCTCTCCCCCCACCAAAGGAGGGAGTGTTAAAGCTATTTCCTAGTAGAATACACTGCAGTGAATTATCTGAAGTTGTGTAGGACTGAATTGACTGAATTACAGTCCCTGAGAAAGCTAAAGGATGTGCTTAAAAAAAACAAACAAAAACCACAAAAAACCAACATACAAAACCCCACAAAAACAAAACAACAAACCAGAACACCAACACAAAACCCCACAAAATGCCTACTTCCTATTTTTCATATTAAAATGTCTTTTTTTTTCCAAAAAGTTTTATTAATTAAAAACACTTTAAACAGCATTAATGTGATTATAAGCCAGGTTTTGTTGTTCCAAAGAAAACAAAACAAAACCAACACCCCCCAAAAAAAAACAAACAAAAAAAATAACCCACTCACTTATGCTAAGCCACTGTCCATCATATTTGAAAAATCACGGCAGTCTGGTGAAGTTCCGGATGACTGGAAGAAGGGAAATATAACCCCCATTTTCAAGTAGGGGAAGGTGGAAGACCCGGGGAACTACAGACCAGTCAGTCTCACCTCTGTGCCTGACAAAATCTTGGAGCAGATTCTCCTGGAAAGAATGCTGAGGCATATGAAAAACAGTGAGGTGGTTGGTGACAGCCAGCATGGTTTCACCAAGGGGAAATCCTGCCTGACCAATTTGGTGGCCTTCTATGATGGGGCTATGAAACTGATGGACACCGGCAGAGCAGTTGACGTCATCTACCCGGACTTGTACAAAGCATTCGACACTATCCCACACAACCTCCTTGTCTCTAAATTGGAGAGACATCAATTTGACAGATGAATGGACCACTCAGTGGATAAAGAACTGGCTGGATGGCCGCACACAGAGAGTTGTGGTCAACAGTTCAATCTCCAGTTGGAGACCAGTAAAGAGCGGTGTCCCTCAGG
>NW_009945257.1:0-209 GCF_000696875.1 Nestor notabilis
GGGAGCCTGCTGGCCACTCAGAGGGTCCCCCTGGGGTAGATCCCAAGTGGATCCCACCGGGTTGGAGCTCCACAGAGGTGAGAGCAGGGAAAGATCCAGCCAGTGGATCCCTCCATAGGGAGATCCCTATGGACAAAGCAGGATCTCCATGGAGCCAGAAGACCTGACACCCTCAAGCATCCAGTTCCAAGGTGGCAGCATCCATATGC
>NW_009945257.1:402-604 GCF_000696875.1 Nestor notabilis
AGACATCAGCACCCACTGCCTGCCCACCAAGTGGATCCCACTCCAAGCAGATCCCAAGTGATCTCCCTGGACCTGCATCCCACGGAGACAGCAGCACCTGACCCCCAAGTGGATCCCACTCCAAGCAGGGATCCCAACCCATCTCCCCCGATCTACATCCCTTGGGAAGCACGGAGTGGGGCTGCACCCTGCAGTGATCCAT
>NW_009945258.1:0-9399 GCF_000696875.1 Nestor notabilis
CCCGGCTTTCCCTGGGGAGCGGAGGTCGTTCCTTACCGTTACAGCACGCCCAGTGCCCCGGGACGGGGCGCCGCGGAGGGGGTTGCAGGTCAGCCTCAGGGAGGCTTTCCCGAGGGGACCGGGGAAACCGCAGGCACCGTCGGGGAACTGGCACCGGCCCGCACTTCGCAGCCGCGGCCCAGCTCCGTGCCCAAAGCAAAGGTCCGGGACGCCGGACTCGAGCCGCCTGGCTTCCAGAGGGACAATCCCCGTATGCAAAGGTCGGCGCTGAAGCGCGGCGCTGGGCTGTTTTGTGTGCCCCCCTCTCTTCACTCTTTCACCCGTATTAAAAAAAGCCCCAAACCACACAAAACCCAACAACTTTTGGTTGAGGTGTGACCTGAAAAGTACACCGCGCCCCCGCCAGCGGGGCTGCAGCAAGGTAAGGTGCCTCAAAGTGTCCCGGGGCCGCGGGCATAAGGCAGGGGCTGGTGTGGAGGGATGGAAACCCGGTGTTTCCCGAAGGGTTCCCAACGCCACCTGCTGTTCCTTTCTCCCCGGGCCTGACGGGGACTGTCCCTTGCACTTCCAGCACCCAAGGTCTGCGATGCCTGCAAAAACAGAAATGAAGACGATAACGACATCGTGGAAAACCTCTGCAAAAACGACTTTGGTAAGTGGAAGCAGAGCTCCTCTCGGTTGAAACTTGAGAGCTGAGGATCAGGTAAAGCTCCCAGTGGAGTCAGTATGTGCCAGTATGGAGGGATGTGCCTGGATAAACATAGGGCTTTGTCTTGTCTGCAGATGGACCTGTCTGACCACTGGGTCATGAAACATAGAATTCCACCTTGGAGTAGAAAGTGGTCCCTTTTATAGTCCTTTTCTGTTCGCTGTTTCAAAGTAGTGCTCATTATGTGGATGTTGCTGGCAAGCCGAGTAGAAAGTAAAATTGGAAAAAAAAAAAAAAAAAAAAAAGAATCTTTCATCCAGACTATTGCCTGGGGAGAAGTAGAGCAAAGCTTCATTTAGACATATGAGAAAGAGCTGCATGACCAATCTCATGTATCGCAAGAAAGACTCTCCCCGCAGATTAAGAATGAAGCTCTATATATCATTTGACAGAGAAGGTAATGCACAGACAATTGGGGATATAAACTTAATGGGAAGATCTGGGGTTAGAAGAGGACAAGAAAGCCCCTTCGACACAGACAACTGAACAGTGCATTATCCACACATTAGCATTTCAAGAGAAAAAGGGAATAAGGAGGGGAATCCTTTTATAATAGGTCAACGTTTATACCTGGAAACAGATTTGTAATATAAATATCTGCAACAATTCAAAAGTCTTTCTTAAAAAAGAAAACCCAAAACCCAAGATCCAACAAAAAACCCATCACCCCAAACCTGAAACCATGACTGTGGGACATAATTGGTAAAACAACCAATAGCTTTGGCCTGGCAAATTGCACTCAGATAAATCCTTCTAAACCTAAACATGCCCCACAGATTCTTACAGAGCCTTGTATCCCCCTCCTAGTTATTTTACCAAATCAAATGCAGCTGTTGGACCAATTTGCCCTCCATGGGATCTATTCTTTCAGAAAAACAATGCATGTGAAATATTATTTCCTTACAGGTTTGCCTAAAATCGTCTCCAGCCTAATAAATTAAGTTTAGAAGTTTTCAGCTGCAGCAGAGATCAGGTTTCAGATTAGGTTTAGGTACTTGCCTCCCCACTTCCCCTTCAAACTCTATTTTCAGGAAGACTGTCCTCTCCCAGCACAAAAAGCAGAGTTCTGCTTAACGTAGCCATCTTGCCCTGTCTCTGTTTGCAAACAGGACAAAAGCTGGAGAAAATATTAATTTAGAAAGGAAGGAAAAAGGGGGGGAGGGGGTAGAGGAGAAAAGAAACTCAAAAAACCTCAACCCTAAGGTTGATTCAAACTGAAATGACTTGCATGCCCTTTGTGGCTTTAGAAATGGAGCCACCTGCTGCCTCTTCTGTCAGCCCTGACAGTTTAATTAGCAATAGAGCACCTCCCTCCCCAGGTCCTCTTTATGTGCGCTAATGGGAAAAAAACTCTCAATCTTTCTCCCTCTGCCTGCTTCCCCCTCCCCTCTCTCTATTAGCCTTGAAGATAAAAGTGAAGGAGATTGCCTACATCAATGGGGATACCAAGATCACCCCTGAAACAAAGAGCAAAACCATCTACAAGCTGAATGGGCTGACGGAAAGGGATCTGAGGAAGATCGTGCTCTGGCTCAAAGGTGGCCTCCAGTGTACCTGCGATGAGATGAACGACATCAATGTCCCCTACTTGGTGATGGGGCAGAAGCAAGCTGGGGAACTGGTGATCACGTCTCTGAAGCGGTGGCAGAAAGGGCAGCGGGCTTTCAAGCGGTTCTCCCGCAGCATCCGCAAACTGCAGTGTTAGTGGCTTTCAGCGGCAGCCACCTCTGCCCCGAGCTCTCCAGGCCTCCAGCACCTTCTTGCTTCGGCCCCTCTGAGCCTTGAGATGCCATGGGCGTGAGACAAGAGAGGGTCTCTGAGAGGGGAGGGAGCCCTCAACTCCTGTACATAGGTTAAAATGTAATAAACAAAAAATATCATAACGATTTTTGGGAAGCATTAAAGTATCTTGCTTAAAGCTTGGGTTCTTTTATGGCTGCAAACGTGACTTTGGTCTGAGGTTTTCCCTTTTCATTTTGGTAATGCTGGTTCATTTATATTGCTGCTTCTCTCTATACATGCATGTTTGTTGTGCAAAAGTATGAGATGCAGAGAAAGACAGCCACACATGACTTGCTTGTCACAGTGGGTATGACTCTTTCACTGAGGTGAAATGGCTTGCCATCTATGTTAACACTATAAAGGTCACATTACGACTCTTGCATGTGATACATAGGCACCAGTAAGAGTATATTAACTATTCTCACTTCTTATTTTCCACAAGTCTGAGCCCTTCTCTCAGAAAAAACGTACAAGTTTTGGAGCTGGTTGATCTGAATGCAACTTTTTTTATTATTATTGTTTTGCAAATTAAACCATCTGTAGCCTAACTGTAATATACCTAGTGGTTAACGTGAAAGAGTTGTAAAATATTGCTTTAAGTAACCTTGTAAATACTCCAGATAAATGTTATATTCTTGTATATAAACTTTACATCATAGTTTACCTGTTGTCTCAGTCTGCATTCACTTTAATCTGTTTTGGGAGAACTGGGAGAAAGCTGTCCAACTGGGCTTTGCCATGGCAAAGCAAAGTTTGGCCTTCCACTCCAAGTGGCCAGTAGAGAAGCATAAGGAAGTATCTAGTGCTGCAATCAACAAAAACCTAGTGGACCTAATTTCCCCAAAGGTGAACCATGAGACACGGGACTGAGGTTCAGTCACCACATTTTAACATGTGTCTGTTAGGTGCTTTGAGATGAAGAGTTTTCTGTGGCTCCTTTGTTGGACTGCCTACATTTTAATCTCTTCAGAAGTCTCTGCTGATGTGGAATTGAAATGAGACCACTTGCTTAAAAACCAAACCCATTTATCCATTTCTTACACTTGAAAAAGATATTGAGGAGTGCAAGAATAGACACAGGAAGATCTCGTTTGCAACTAGCAATTCAGATTAATGGCAGAGCAAGGCATGTTTTGTGTATATGTATACTCACTATTCTTACCGAGAAAGAAAATAAAACATACATAATAGTGTAACTGGAGGAATGTTTCTCAGCATTTTTTCTAAAAACATTTACTGATGCAGAGCATTACCTGCAAGAATTTTATTGTACTTATCCTGAAGAATAGTCTTGCTTCCCAGTGCTGTCACACAGAAAAAGTACCTCTTAGCTTCACTGAGAGTCCAATGTTCCCAAGGACAATGTTTCATGTTAACCATTCACAGGCAGAATACAAATCCAACACTAGATTTTTCCTTGAAGTAAAAAACAACATTAATTTCATATATTTCATGTTGGGTTTTTTTTCCCACCATCAGGATAAAAAGCTAAAATCTCAAGATCCATAATGTCACATTTGTTTTAGTAAAATTAATTGTTTGCCCTCTCCCAGAGTCTTAACGTGCTCACTACACCTGGTGCAAGCAATGGTAGCACTCTGACCAAGCAAGATAAGAGCACTCCTCGCAAATGTCCTCAAAAGTATAACAATAGCTGGTGGGGGTGGGTGGTGGGCAAAAAAAAAGCGCAACAAACCACAAAAAAAAAAGCGCCCTATTGCAAACTGCCCAAAATTAATTTTTTTGTGAAACAGCATCTTTATTTAAAGGCCAATATACTGCTGAAATGTCATTAAAACTGTTCTTCTGAATGGACCTGGACTCCCAGGAAATAATAGATTTTGAGTCTTTTCATGCCACAGTATAATTAAATACCAGCACTATGACCATCATCTTACAGAGCCGAAAAGCGCCCTATTGCAAACTGCCCAAAATTAATTTTTTTGTGAAACAGCATCTTTATTTAAAGGCCAATATACTGCTGAAATGTCATTAAAACTGTTCTTCTGAATGGACCTGGACTCCCAGGAAATAATAGATTTTGAGTCTTTTCATGCCACAGTATAATTAAATACCAGCACTATGACCATCATCTTACAGAGCCGTCAGTATTCAGCTCTACCCATCTCATTCAGTATATAATGTAATACCTGTCCCTGAACAGCCTTGGGTTTAGAGGAAACAAACTCACAGATATAGAGGAGCTGGCAGAAGATGAGCCTGGAGAAAATGGGCTTGTGCTGCCTGGTGGAGGAAAGCACTTTGAAGAGGCAATGCAGTTGTTGCAATGCAGTCTCTAGGGATAGAAGACAAACAGCCAGGAGTGCTGGACTCAGCCTGCCTTACAGATATATGAAGTCCTCCTACAGCAACCATAAAATTATCTTAATTGGACTGTCCTAGAAAGCAGCAGTACTGATGTTGATGAGGACAGACAGGTCACAAGTTACTCACTCTGGGGTCATTTTAAGGCCAAGACTACATAACAGATTTTTGCCAAATCACTTAAATTTATGAAGACACATTACGTATGACCAACATTATGTATGACCGACATTGCTCTGTCTTAAGAAAAAAAAAAATTCCTCTTCTTCCATCACAAAATAAACACCATTACACCAGCAAAATCCTGTTTCTGTCAAGACAAATTCAGGAGAAGAAGAATAAACTAGATTGGCAAAAATTCAATCTTACTAGTAGAATCAGTGTCCTGGATTAAAAGCATCCTGCCATACAGCATACCCCTACTGATAAAGCCTTTTTCATGTGGCCCTGGGCTGAATCACTAGGACTATCCACCTTCAGGGTGAATTGGCAGAGGCAGGATTACCTTCCAGATAAGGAGGATTTAGGCAAATATGGAGAGTAATGGGACTCATGTTTTCCCAGCTAACAGTGCTGTATTAAAAGACGGGTTATATTCACTTCACCAAGGAGAGGGAGTGTCAGTGTTTGTTATACTATATGTTTCCAAAGGTGTATAAAGCAGACACTGCAAACTATTCAACTGAAAATCAGGATTTTAAAGTCACAGCCTGAGGAAACAGCTTCTCTCAAATGCTGGCAAATAAGTAAACACATACATTTTTCACATTTTTACTCTTACTCGCTTAAAAATAACTGGAAATCTTCAACTGTGCCAGGCAAATAGTGAACCAAACACGTAATAAAAAGCTACCAGAGCCTGTTACTTCTGATCATTGTGTCACATACATACACTTCAGAGTAACGTTATTACCTGGTATGGTATGATTCAGCTGTAACTATTTATTTGTTTATTTATTTGTTGCAGTTGATGAAAAAAAGCAACCACTGTTGCATTTTTCAGACACTTTTTGTCTTCTTCTAATTAAAACAACATTGTTAGGCAGCCAATTATGTAGCTCCCATTGTATTTGCTTTCATAAAAACTATAAAAACAGTTGACTACAATGGATTAGTTTAAGGACGATCATAATGACACTTGACATTTATATAGAAGTTTCCATTTAAGTTCCTCAGATTGCCTTCACAAAAATAGGCATTAATTTCCCTCTTTTGTAGATCAAGAAAATGAGGCACAGTGAAGTGAAATAATTCATTCAAAACCACCCAGCAAGTCCCTTACAGTCATGAAAAGCAGCATATTTTTTGTCTCCAAGTTTTATGCTCCAATCACTAGCCCACATGTCACGGTTTAACCCCAGCTGGCAACTAAATACCAGCCAGCCACTCACTCACCCTCTGGGGTGTGGGATGGGGAGAAGAACCAGAAAAAAAAGGTAAAACCTGCAGGTTGAGATAAGAACAGTTAAATAATTTAAATAAATGTTATAGTAGTAAAATATTATTAATAATAATAATAGGAAAAAAGAGAAGTATCTAACACCAAGAAATACAAGTGATGCACAATACAATTGCTCATCACCTGCCAACTGATACCCAGCCCAACTCAAGCAGTAATCTGCCCTTCTGGGTAACTCTCCCTAGTTTCTGTACCAAGCATGACATGCTGTGGTATGGAATACCCTTTTGGCTAGTTTGGGCCAGGTGTCCTGTCTCTGACCTCCCTCCGTCCCTCCCTCAATCCCTCCCGGCTTCTTGTCCTGGCAGAACATGAGAGACTGAAAAGTCCTTAATGAGGGTAAGCTACTTAGCAACAACTAAAACATCAGTGTCTTATCAGTGTTGTTCTCAGACTAAAGCCAAAACATGGCACCATACAGCTACTAGGAAGCAAATTGGCTTCATCACAGTCAAAACCAGGACAGCATAGCTATTACAATAGTATATAATCAAGGCAGCACTTAAATTTTAATTTGAAAGCGAAACAGCAACCAAAGCTCCCTCCAACTTCTTCCCCATGAACGTGTAAAAAAAAAAAGACTGCCCAAATTCAAACTTAAAACCCGTCAGCAATATTCATCGCAGCCTTTTACTTTCTTCCTTATTTATTGTTCTCTTTATCCTTTAATTACTTCTTAATCCTTTTTTTTCTCCCTCACTTCTCATTCACTTCAGACACCCACAGAGAAGTCACTCAGCTTCTCTCACCCCTCTCAAACAGTCACTTTCACCCTCAGTATGGTTTATTAAAGAACTCATGCAGTATAACTACACACAAGCCACAAAAATCCTTATGACCAGCTTAAGACGTAAAAAGACCCATGTGGGAAATTCAGCAAGAGGCACTTAAATTTGATTAACAATTTTCTGTGAGGACAGGATGGTGGTTAGATTCCACAAGGAGCACCACGGACACATGCTGGTTGCCTCAGGCACAGCCACTACTCTTCTGCAGCAGCAGCAGCAGATGAAGGATATAGAAAGCATGAGAAACACACAGATAAAGTACACCTCTCCTTGCGTGGCCAGGTCTCAGACACATTTCAGTCCCATTGTTATAACTCCATGTTCCTCCACTGGGGCCATAGTGTGCCTCTCTCAGCCTTCTTCCAGATGTCTCACTACCCCTTTGCAACCATTGAGGGCATCAGCCAAGAGCACAGCCACTGTGCCTCGAGAACAGACTACTCATCATCCCTCAGGTACCTGCTGGGGCATGAGCAACCCCTGTGCAGCTGGCAGGGCAGCTCCTTTCTAACTGCTTCTATGGCCTGCTGCCATCCTTGCCAAACCCACCAGCCTTATGAGACCTCGCAATATGTCCACAGTTGGCAGTACCAGAGGAAGGGCAATGGATTGATTACTGCTAGAGCAGTAGGCAGCCTTCCTAGGTTGGGCAGCCCAGGCTTTTGTTATTGGAGCCAGAAGATCTTATTTCTAGGCTTCACAGACATTCCTGTATGATTTATCTAGAAGTCTCTTTCTTATCAGCAGATGTAGGTTCTGTACAGCCTGTCTGATGAAACAACCACAGGAATGGATCTTATTCGCCTCTGTACGAAGAGGAGAGTGCAAGATATTCATATCACAGGAATCCAAGACCCCAAGCTGTCTTACAAACATAAATTAGCCCACACTATATCCCTTTGGGATGAGTTTAATAAGGTAACATTTTCCAAATGCATCAACCCCCTTCAGGGTGAGCCGAGGGCTCCTAAATCACCTGGATGCCTTGGAAAATATTAGCCGCTATCCCCCACCGGAGTTAAAGCCAGTTGGCCGAGGTCAGCCAGCAAGCCTGTCACCCAGCCAGGAGGAACACCTCAGCAATCAGCCAGCCAGCCCATCGTTCTCATGACTGATCAAAATAGCCAACTAAGGCAGAAGGCTGTGCCGCCAAGCAGCTGATGGAGCAAACTTCAAAACCAATTACTGCACATACAGAGCTGTCCAGCCAGGAAGACCAGCACAAGTCAGGAGGTATGCTCAGTGTCTTACAGAACAGACACAAGAAAGAGCATATAGGCCTTCTGAGACCACAATAAGGTGATACTATTAATGTAGCTTATTCAAAACCCAAATGCTGCAGATCACCCTTTTCAGTCCACAAAGGTGATGCTAAACTCATTGAGAATTTTCTGTTTGCACAAAACGGGTTGTCCAAATTAGCAATCCACAGATTTAGGAGTAATCTGAAAAGGTAGGAGAAATGCTAATTTAAGCACACTTTCAAATTTCCAGGTCTTTGTTTTCAGAGCTTAACCCTGGCAGTCTTCATTAGACACCAAACTTTCCATATGGAGCCATTATAGAAAGACAATTTAAGAGTTTTCCATTGATACCTGCTTTTATCAGGCAAGAGATAAACTAATCCTTCCCTGCAATTTCCCTGCATTGTTAGTTTGCTTCAAATCCCTAACATTGTCTAATTGCTTTTTTTGTTATGTGAATCTCCAGCCATGCACAATAGTGAACCCTCGCTGGTTACACACTGAGACAGGTGCTTTAGTGGCTGCAGGGCACACATCATTAGGCACACAGAGAGCTATTAATCATTTCAGTTTACTCTGAGGCACAAATGTGAATTAAGACAGGCTACTTTCCTAAGCAAAACAATAGCTTAATTGTAATACGTAAGGCAAAAGGGCTTTGAGAGGTAGAGTTTTGGAAACTAGAGCAATCCCCCCACTCCCCAAACAATCAGACAAGACAAGAAAATACACCGTAATTTAAGAATTAGGAGGTTTAAAAATTTGTTTTCAACAACGGAAGAAAATTATTTTGAAGACAACATTGTAGCCTCACACAGCCTGCTTCCTTCAGATGCTGGATTCTTCAATATGGGAAAAATTTTCAGTACTCTCATTTACATTCTGTGATTTGTAGCACTGCGATCGTTCCCGTGACATGAATGGTGACTTTTTTTCACACAATATGGACTTTTAAATAGGGCATGGGCTTTCAAAAGACTCTACAAAGCTAAAGCATAAGCACAATTTCCAAAGTATTACTAGGTTTTGATTTTTAAGTAACTTACACAACAAGGCAAGGCATTCTTGTGCAAGGCATTCGACACTGTCCCA
>NW_009945259.1:0-426 GCF_000696875.1 Nestor notabilis
TTAGGACAAGAGGAAATGGCCTCAAGCTGCACTAGGGGAGGTTTAGGCTGGATATTATGAACAATTTCTTTCACAAGAGGGTGATCAGGCATTGGAACACGCTGCCCAGGGCAGTGGTGGAGTCACCATCCCTGGAAGTGCTCACAAACAGTGCAGACAAGGCCCTCGGTGATACGGTTTAGTGGTGGCCCCTAGCAGTGCTGGGGCAAAAGCTGGACTTGATGATCTTCTCCAATCTAGTTGATTCTGTGATTCTTTTACTCTACCATTTCCTCTTAAATACACTGAGGGAACCTTCATAATTTTTGGTTTAATTTCTTAAAAAGCAAATTGTTTCACCAGAGCATAATGCCTCGTTTCCTCATAATTTTTGGTTTAATTTCTTAAAAAGCAAATTGTTTCACCAGAGCATAATGCCTCGTTTCC
>NW_009945260.1:0-1204 GCF_000696875.1 Nestor notabilis
GACCCGTGGGGAGCAGGTCCCTGTCCCCAGGCTGTGCTATGGGGACAGGGGTGTCCCCATGGGGATGCTGTGCAGCGCTCACTCACCGTTCAGGGTGTCAGTGTGCACTTTGAGGTGACGCTCGCAGTTGGCTTTCGTGGTGAAGGCGGACAGGCAGATCAGGCACACGAACGGGCGCTCTCCTGCAGGATGGACACACAGGCAGGCAGACACCTCAGCGCTGAGGGAAAGGGGATGGGGACCGCGGGGACACCCCACAGGGCCAGCCTGCAGGGCACTGGCTGTGTGAAGCAGGATGCCCCCTCCATCTTTACAAGGCTGATGTGGGGGAAGACCTACAAGTGAGCTGCTCCCAACCAGTAATCCAACCGGGGAAGAACCTCATCTAACTACAGGTACCTAACAGGAGATTGTAGTGGGGTGGGGTTGGTCTCCTGTCCCAAATAACAGGGGATGGGATGAGAGGAAACAGCCTCAAGCTGCACCAGGGGAAGTTTAGATTAGATATTAGGAACAATTCCTTCCCCAAAGGGTGCTCAGGCATTGGAACAGGCTGGCCAGGGCAGGGGTGGAGGCACTGTCCCTGCAAGTGTTCACAAACTCCGCAGTGACATGGGTTAGTGGCAGTCCTGGGATAAAGTTTGGACTTTATGATCTTAAAGGTCTTTTCCAACCCAGTTGATTCTATGGTTCTGTAACTGGTCGCTGCGCTGCAGCCCCACATCCTCCCTGCCCCTCCAACCCCAGCTCCTGGGGTCCTCAGGGTCCTCATGTGTGGTTTATAGTCCCCAGGCTGCAGCAGCGTGCTGTGTCATACCACTGTGGCTCCGCATGTGTATCTCCAAGGAGCTGGCGCTGGGGCAGCTCTTCTTGCACTGTGGGAAGGGGCAGATGCGCTCATTGGGGTAGGTCTCCTTGGTTTTCTCCTCCAGGGCGGGTGAGCCGGCACTCTGCCGGCTGGCACAGTAGTACATCAGGTGTGCTTGCAGGTTGCGCTCGCTCCGGTACCAGATCCCACAGTCCTTGCAAGGGAAAACATCCTCTGCGGACGGGAAAAGGACAAGGAGGGGACATCCATCAGTTTAATGACCGCTGGGGACGCCTGGCACAGCGCTGGCCATACGGGCTGCACCATGTCCCAGTGCTGCCCGTCCCCGAGGACTCACTGTTGACCATGGCCGTGGCCAGGATGGCGGCCATGCCC
>NW_009945261.1:0-518 GCF_000696875.1 Nestor notabilis
GACACAGCCCCATAGAGAGCACAGAACCCCATAGACACAGCCCTATAGAATCTATGGGGCTGCCCCACAGACAGCATAGCCACAGCCCCATAGAGAGCACAGACCCCCATAGAGAGCATGGACACAGCCCCATAGAGAGCACAGAACCCCATAGACACAGCCCTATAGAATCTATGGGGCTGCCCCATAGACAGCATGGACACAGCCCCATAGAGAGCACAGAACCCCATAGACACAGCCCTATAGAATCTATGGGGCTGCCCCATAGACAGCATGGACACAGCCCCATAGAGAGCACAGAACCCCATAGACACAGCCCTATAGAATCTATGGGGCTGCCCCATAGACAGCATGGACACAGCCCCACAGAATCTATGGGGCTGCCCCGTAGACCCCATACACAAAGCCCCAGAAACACCATAGACAAAACCCCACAGACAAAGCCCCATAGAACCCACAGACACCGCCCCACAGCCACCGTGCAAACAGTCCCATAGAATCTATGGGGCTGCCCCATA
>NW_009945262.1:0-207 GCF_000696875.1 Nestor notabilis
CTTTAAGGTCATCAAGTCCAACATCACCCCAGGACTGTCAAAGCCACCACTAAGCCGAGTCACTAAGGGCTTCATCTGCACAGTTCTTGAACACTTCCACAGACAGTGTTTCCACCACTGCCCTGGGCAGCCTGTTCCAATGCTTGATCACCTTCACAGTGAAGAATTTTTTCCTAATATCCAATCTAAACCTCCCCTGTCAGGTCT
>NW_009945262.1:238-910 GCF_000696875.1 Nestor notabilis
AAGAGGAGAGACCAGTCACCTCCTCTCTCCATCCTCCTTTCAGGTAGTTGTAGAGAGCAATAAGGTCCCCCCTGAGCCTTCTCTTCTCCAGATTAAAACCCCCAGGTCCCTCAGTAGCTCCTCATCAGACTTGTGCTTCAGACCCTTCACCAGCTTCGTTGTCTTTTCCTGGACACACTGCAGCACCTCAATGTCTTTGTTGCAGTGAGAGACCTAAATATACCGTGTACCTTTGCACCCCGCACCCCACACCTTGCACTCTGGTCTAGGGCAAGACAAACCCGGTGCCTGCCAAAGCCAGGTCATAGCTGAGGGCTGGGTGGGTGGGAGACAAGGGACAGGGATGGGCTCCCAAGGGATGGCCAACCAGTGGTGTCCCAATTCTGGGCACTGGGTGAGTAGGGGTCACCCCAAAATGGGTATTGGCCCACCTGCAGCTGTCCCTACACTGCCCAGGGGTGCAAGTGCCCAGGGGAACATGCATTCTTCCTGAAGGGCGGGTGTCATTGGGGTGAGCCAAGCTGCAGCCCCGCCATTGCTGCTCCCCTGCCTTGGCACTGCCTGGCACTCACAGAAAGCAAGGCACAAGCACTTGTTGCCATGTTGAGAACCAATGCCCCTGAGTGACAGTGATGCACAGGGGTGCTGGGAGTTACCTCAGTGGCAGGGGGG
>NW_009945262.1:930-1685 GCF_000696875.1 Nestor notabilis
CCCCACAGGGCACAGCCAGGACACATCTAGGTCCCCTGGGCCTCACACGGATTGGGGTGGCTCCTGCCCTTGGCTGGGTCCCCTCCATGGGCTGGGTGTGGCAGTGGGGTTTTGGGTTTCCATCAGTGCTTGTGCATCATTTCCCAGCAGGATCTGTGTCTTCCCAGCAATGGGTGTACAGCCTTAGAAGGGACGTGGCAGCCTGTAAGCACTCCATGGGGCCCAGGTGCTCAGTGCCAGCCAGATTCCCAGCTCCTGAGTCACCAGCATGGGCACCGTGTTGCTCAGAAACTGTGTTCGTGTCCTGGGGACTGGAACCGGGCGGTTCTGTTGCCGCTGACCCTTGGGCCCTGCCATGCCAAGAGCTCATGACAGCTCTGGATTAATGCTCCCAGCCCCCAGCACCTGCTTCTCCCCCCTGCAAAGGGAACGAGGCGGCAACCCCAATCAGATAGCTGGGGGGTCTCCATGTCAACCACAGCAAAACATGACGACCTCCCCGGTATGGGACCAAGCTGGGAGCAGACACCCAGCTCCCAGCTCCCAGCACCCAGCCCAGAGCTGGGCCACATGTGCCCCTGCCCTGCACCCTCCTGCCCAAGGGACATGGGTGCCTGCAGCCCCTCTACTCCTGCCAGCATCACCCACTGCTGCTGCAGCACCCAGGTCAGGGCCATGTGCTGCCGGGAGGTCCCCAGGCCATGCTAGGGGGACACCTGGGGACATCTTGAGCCCATGGCCACTCCAGCCAATGG
>NW_009945262.1:1830-2044 GCF_000696875.1 Nestor notabilis
TGCTGAGGGCAGATGGGTCCCAAGGGTATGGGTGCAGGAGTGAGGGGTACCAAGATCGGTTCATGGGTGGCCGGAGCAGGGGGTGAGTGGCAGGCCCAGCCCCACAGGCTGAGCAAAAGGGCAGCGTCTTGGCATGCCGCAGCTATTCCTGGAACAACGGGGGCTTCCAGAAAAAGCTCCTGCTGGCTATATCCGGGAGGGCTCTGACTCACCC
>NW_009945262.1:2110-3868 GCF_000696875.1 Nestor notabilis
CTCCTGTCCCATCCCTCTCTGCCCCATGGACCCCCCTGCTGCAGCAGGGAGCCCAGGAAGCCATCGCCAGCTTCTCCTCTGGGTGCTTGCAGCCCGCTGCTAGGCTCTTGTGTGTGCCATGGGGTGCCTGGCAGGGGCCAGACTGGGGGGATAGGGCACCGTGCCCTTTCTTGCATCCCCTGGCAGTTCAGGGTAGGGGGCCGGGCAGGCTTTGCTCCTTGAAGCTTTCCTCCCTGGAGGTAGGCAGCTGGAGCTGAGCTGCGCTGGAAGGAGTTAACTGGGAGATGGCCCAGGACAGAGCCTGTAAACACAGTTGGAGCTCCAGGAAATGCCGGCCCCTTCTCCTGCTGCCTACCCCACTGCCTGGACCCCCTCCCTGCCAGGATGAGCGCAGGGATGGCACCCGTCGAGGCGGTCCCCCCTATCCCGGCCCACGTGTCTGAGCATGGGAAAGTGAAATCACTGCCAGGGCATTGCTGGATGCTGAGCGAATGGCAACCATGCCTCACATGAGATGTCAGTGATGCAGCGGGTAATTGCTACCTCATCTCACTGGCATGGGTGATACTATCAGGAAGGCAGATAGACACCCCAGCATCCTCAGGGACCACGAGGGTATCCAGTCATCCCTACATCCACGTGGATTGTGAGGGCACCTAAGCACCCTCTCAGCATCCTAATGGCCACTGAGGCAGGTGAATATCCCCATGGACCACGAGGGCAGGTGAGCACCCCCAGCCTTCCCCTGGGCTGTGGGGATGGGTGAACATCCTCAGCATCCCCACGGATTGCAGGGCTAGCTGGGATGGGTGGTGGGGGCAGGTATATGCCTCAAGCATCTGCATGGACACAGAGGTAGCAGGTCTCATCCAGCATCTATGTGGCCCTGGGGCAACAGGTCACCCCAGCATCCTCATGGACCACTGAGGCAACAACTCACCCCAAGGACCGACAAAGACCCAGGGGGGCAAGCAAACACTCCCCAGTATCCACACAGGTTACAGGGGATAGCTGGACACCCCCAGCATCCGCATATGCTGTGGGTCAGCCAGGCACTCTCCAGCATCCCTGAGTCACTCAGAGACAGGCTGTTGTCCCCAGCTTGCCCACCACCTGGTGACACAGGGGTGGGGACTAGGGGCAGCCAGACAACCAACTGCTGGCTCCAAGCCCTGGGGTGGGTGAAGGCATGGGGGCAGCTGGGGTGAGCAGCAGGTTGGGGGCTGCGGCCTGTGGGGCACCCAGGACCTTGGCGGGCTAGGCTGGGCCACCATCCAAGCAGGGAAGGAGAACTATCTCCTATTTAGACAATAGCACGTGCCCTGGGTCCATCAGCGACAGGGAATGGACCACACAGTCCTTCCCTCTTAGGGTAAAGGCGCCTGGGAGACTCATGGCTCTAAAAGGAGTGGGATGCAGGAAGACGGCTGGGAGCCCGGAGGGAGGGGGATGGACACCCAAGCTGCTTCATTGCCATCCCTCCACTCACCCCTGAGCCAGGGCCAGGCCTAATGGGGGTACAGGAGTCCCAGTGGCAGTGTACAGAAACAAGGAGGGGCTGGCATCCTGTCCCCTCACCCTGCCTGGCTCCAAGCCCCAAGATCTCCTCAACCCTGGGGAGACTGTTCCTGGCTCCCCGGGCAGTTTAAATCCTGAGGGAGCAGCAGGGAGGGAGGGTTGGGGAGGAGGGGTGGCCGCGGGATGCAGCTGGATTCACTCAAGGGCATGTCATGACCGGAGGGAGTTGTTTGACGTTCC
>NW_009945262.1:4004-4912 GCF_000696875.1 Nestor notabilis
AAGACAGGAGGCACCCCTGCACTGCTGTGTTCTGCAACCTCCTTACTTTTTGTAGCCCCTAGGGCTTCGGATGGCATGGAATGCCTATGGCTGTGTCCCTGGGATGGGACTCTGGCAGGGTTCCGGGTCCTGTTCTTCGCCCCCTACTTCCTGTGCTGCTGGGTCCTGCACGCAGACGGGGCTTTCCTAAGAGGCTGCGGAAGGTCCAAAGCATCTGTCACTCTCTGCCAGTCGTGGGGCCCCTGCCTGCACAGAGCCATCCCGGAAGGCTGTCACAGCAGCCGAGGAAAGGCCACTTCAGTTTGTCCTGAGTGGGATCAGGAGGATGCTCCCAGTTAACCCCTCTAAGCTGCTACCCCTTCTAGCAGCAGTGTTTCCCCTCCCTGGGGCACCCCAACCTTGCACCCTCCCCTGCTCTGTGGGATGGGAACTCCAGGCCTACCTGAACCACCATGGCAAGGTGCTAAGCACCCTGGACACCCCATCTCTGGGAGCCCATGCTCCCCATAGCTCCACTCCATGGGGCAGTGGGGTGGGCTCACGGGAAGGGATGGCTGAACAGTACAGCTGGAACTGTGCTGGACCAGACCCCTGGGGACCCCTGTGCTGCTGTGGGCTCCCACCTGCCTCTCTGCACCCCAGCCAAGGCTGGCATGCCCCCCTGGGCTGTCATGCCCCCCTGCCGGCACTCACAGGGCAGGCAGGGCACATGTGAGGACCTCAGGGATGCACTTGGAGCAAGGCCAGGAGGAGGAAGGGTGCTGCCGGCTTTTCCATCTTCTCCCCCCAACGCCCAAGCCTCCCTTCTTTCCACCCTCCCCCATGCACTGAGATGAAACAACCCCATCTGGAAATACCTTCCCTTTTAAAGGCAGGCTCCGCCAGGCAGTGTGCACCCTCTGGGTAGC
>NW_009945263.1:0-4927 GCF_000696875.1 Nestor notabilis
ATACCGGACGCCGGTGGGGCTCTGTACTGCTGCGAGTCGAGCTGAGCTGAAGTGAGCCAAGCCGATCAAACCAAGCCATGGATCCCCAGGACTGCACGTGTGCCGCCGGTGAGTGTCCCGGTCCCGTGTGCCGCCGGTAAGTGTCCAGGTCCCGTCCAAGCTGACGGTCGCTTTCCCGCCCCAGGTGACTCCTGCTCCTGCGCCGGGTCCTGCAAGTGCAAGAACTGCCGCTGCCGCAGCTGCCGCAAGAGCGAGTGTGGGGCTCAGCCGGGGGAAATGGGGGGACACACAACGCTTCTCCTTAGGGGTCTGCCCGTGCCCTGCTGGGCCCCCATGGACCCTTCCAAGGGCACCTCCCAGAGTGCCTGTGAATCCAAGGGGTTCTTGCCCCGTAGAGAATCCCCGCTTTGCACTGTAGGACTCCATATGGAGACCCCACCGCTCTCCCATGGGGTTACCCTGTCCTATTGGACCGAGGATCCTTCCCTCTTCCTGAGACCCGCCCCCTGGTGCCCTTTGGGGGATGCCCTTTCCCTGTTAGGACCCCACCCACTGTGCCATTGGCATAATGCGTGTAGGGGGTGTGTTTTCCCTTTTCCATCATGTGCCTCTGCCCCATGGAACCTCAGTTCCTTTCCAGGCCCCCCTCTAACTGTCATGTCTCTCCCTCAGGCTGCTGCTCCTGCTGCCCCGCAAGCTGCAGCAACTGTGCCAAGGGCTGTGTGTGCAAGGAGCCGGCCAGCAGCAAGTGCAGCTGCTGCCACTGAGCCACTCGCCTGTGCCTGTAAATAGCCAGCACACTTCGGGGATGGGGGGGGGGGCGCACAAAAGAGCTTATTTTCCATGTTTTGTATTTTCTGTACCAGTAGTGTGTAACTGGATGGAAATAAAGGAATAAAGGTGTTTGGCTGGAGGTGTGAGTGCTGCTGCTGGGCTGGAGGCTGAGCCCTGTTGCTACTCGTGACTCCTGTGTGGGAATTGTCATCTTGGGGTGGTAGTGGGCTGCTTGCAAGCATCCCAGTGGCCTTCCCTGAGTGGAGGCCAGGGAAGCTCTCTGGGAGAGAAAAGCAGCTTCCCAGGCTTCAGAATGGATCTAATGCTGCATGTTGGGGTGGCTTTGGGCATCTTGAAAGTGCTGTTCCCCAGCTTGAGGGTAAGGGAGACAGGCTTAGGAGGGCTCCATCCTCCTGCTTTCCTCTGACTTTGTGGTACATATCTCTGCACCACCGTGGGGCTTCCTGTGGGTGAAAGAGCTTGTGGGAACAAGCGTGTGGCTGAGAGGGTGGTGTGGGCTGACAGCTTGTCCATCCTGAGCTGCTGCGGCAAGGCACTAGGGTCAGCCCCAGTGGGGACAAACCCACCCCAAGATTTCATGCTTAGCAAGCCACAATCCATTTGCAGCTCAGCTCCATCACCGAAGGGATGCTTTCCCTGCAGCTTCTCTGTGCCAGGTACCTCCAGCTATGGTGCCTAACTCCTCCTGCCTCAGGCATGCTCTCCAAGCACTTTTTTAAAGCCCAGTTTTGGGGAGCACTTTGCTTGGAGGTGCAGTGACCTCCAGGCCCAGGAGAGCAGACAATCATAGGTGTGAATAAGCCCTGTGCGGGTTAAATGCAGTGCTCAGATGCCCTGATGGTGGGTGGTTGCAGGATGATGGGTGCTGGGAGCGTGGTGGGGCGATGGGAAGGTGTGTGGGACGTGTTTTTCTTCCGAAACTCTCTGCCAAGTGAGAGTTGCTTTTTATGGCTTTTTATGCACAGGAGCATCTGCCTGCCTGTACTTGCCCCCTGGGTGTGTCCTGCCACCAAGGCAGGTTCCCAGCCCTGGTTCAAGGGCTGGCATCCCACTGCTGTCACTCCTTCCCTGCCCCTCCACACAGGGAGCATGGGTGTCCCTGCTAGCCCTTGGTGGACAGGCAGCAAGGACAGGACAAGTTTAAAAAGCAAAATACTGCAGAAGCCCTGAAATGGAAGCCCTTGGGTAGTCCTTTCTGCCAGGCTGGGTGACACAAGGTGGGTTGTCTAAGTGGGACCATGGCAATACCAGCACCCAGGGGTGCTCCAGGCACCCCCTGAAGAGCTCCTCACCCCTTCCTCAAAGGTTTGCCCAGCTTCAGCGTATGGCTGTGTGTTGGGTGCCCAGCCTGCCCAGCACCCAGCCTTGCTGGTGAGAAAAGCAACACCTAGCTCAGCACCCATTTGCTTTTTAAATGCGTTGCCTTACAGCATGAGTGTCTTTTGCCTAAGCAGCCTCCAAGAGGCTGTTCCAACAGAGGCTTAGGGCTGGAGACAGAATTTAAGGGCCTGCCTTGCCCTAGACGCATATAAACCACAATAAATGTCATGGGAAGATGCTTTGCTGGAAAACTAGCCTGATGGGTGGCTGACATGGCCCTGGTGCAGCAGGACCCTGGCAACTGCAGCAGAGGGGCTGTGCTCACATCCTGCACCAGCAGCAAAGCTGGGGCTTGAATGGGGTTTCCCCTCTCAGGAAGCGCCCCGGGAATCAACTGCTCCCCATTCCCAGCAGTGTGCCAGGGTGGAAGGTGGGCACGCACCCCACAGCCTGTGCTGCCAGCTCCTGGCTCTGCCTGCAACCTGTCTGGCAGCAGCAGTGCCTGAGAGCGTGGACCCTCAGCCCCCTTTCCCATGTAGGATTTGGGGGGATGAAAGCCAAGGGACATCCACCCCAAGACCAGTGGGATGGGTGCAGGCACCCATGGAAGGTGCTGGCCTGGGAAGTAGCTCTGCTGTAGATGCTCCCACAAGGTGAATGGGGGCTTTATGGAGTATTTCCTATGAAAAAACCCTACTTTTTAATGAAGCAGGAGCTGCTCTCAGCCTTCATACCCAGCACGGAATAGCAAAAGGGTGATGGGAATAAACACGGTGCAAGAAGAGGCTGATGTGCATAAAGCCCCTTAAAGAAAAAGCACAGCTCTGTCTGCAGAGTTGGTTTGAGGGACCGTGTGTCTCTCCTGGGCAGCCCGAGGAGCCAGGGTGGAGATGTCCTGGGTGCGCCCACGGGTGGGTGCAGCTCCCCGGGGACTGTGCTCAGCACCACTCTGCCTGTCCATGAGACAGGCTGACCTGTCCCCATCGCGCTGTGTGGTGCTGTCATGTGAGAGGACAGGCACCCTGTACAGACGGGAAACGCACTGTGTGCAGAGGACATGTACCCTGTGCACACTGTAAATAACACCCGTGCAGCGGGGATACGCACCGTGTGCAGCAGGGAGATAACACCATGTACTCAGGGGACAAGCACCCAGTGCACCCAGTGCAGAGGAAACAGGCACGGAGTGCAGAGGGGAAATATACCATGTGCAGAGGGGACAGCAGCCAGTGCAGAGGGGATGCACCCAGTGCAGAGGGGACAGCATCCAGTGCAGAGGGGATGAACCCAGTGCAGAGGGGACAGCACCCACACCCAGGGCAGAGGGGACAGCATCCAGTGCAGAGGGGATGCACCCAGCGCAGAGGGGACAGCATTCAGCGCAGAGGGGGCGGCACCCAGCGCAGAGGGGACCTCCCCCCCGCCTGCAGGATCGGGCTCCCTGGGCCTGCAGCCGCCGGCTCGGTGCACCCCAGAGCTTCCCGAAGGATCTGCTGCCACCTGCCTGTCCCAGTGTGCCCGCTGTTCCGGTGTATCCGGCTGTCCCAGCGTCCCTCGCTGACCCAATGTACCCGCTGTCCCAGTGTTCCCGGTTGTCCCAGTCTGAATGATCCCGTGTGTCCCGTCCCCGGGGCACCAGCGCCGGTGTCCTTGCAGCTCAGGACTCTCCTCCCACTGGAAAACTGCCCCTGGAGCACAGACAGGCTCAGGGAGAGCTGGGGTGGCACAGACACCCCACCAGGATACCCTTCTTGCCAGGACGCCCATCCCACTAGGACATCTATTCCACCAGGACACGCATCCTACCAGGTTATCCATTCCACCAGGTTATCCATCCCACGAGGGCACCCATCCCACCTAGACACCCAACCCACCAGGACATCTATTCCACCAGGACGCCTATTCCACCAGGGCACCCATTCCACCAGGGCATCCATCCCACCATGTTATCTGTCCCACTAAGTTATCCATCTTACCAGGTTATCCATCCTACCAGGATGTGGGAGGCAATGGAAACTATTTGATTATTGCCAAAGAGAAGTAACTGCTTGGCTGGAGAAGAAAGAGTTAAAGAAGAAACAAAGTACAATCAAGCAGGACAACCCAGCTGGCTGAGGAGGAGAGAGCATAAAGATAAGAGACTGGCTATTCTGGGACTTACTGTGAGGTGGCGAGCAGTGTTAAAAAACAAACTATAAGTCAGGAACTAAACACGATGGGCTACAAATAGAATGGTATAAAAGCTAGAGCAATGGGCTAAAAATAACTGTTGTTAGAATGGTATAAAAGTTAGAGCAGTAGGCAATAAGGCGATTCACTGCATGAAGATGCTCTGGGTCCATGATGTTAATCTCCACACCAGGACACCCATCATGCCAGGTTATCCATCCCACCATGATTCCCATCCCACCAGAACATCCACCTCACCTAGACATCCATCCCTCTAAGACACCCATCCTGCCAGGACACTCATCCCACCAGGGCATCCTGCTGGGGACCAGTGCACCCCTCGGTGTCCCTCCCCCAAACTCTGCAGTGCCACAAGTGCTCTCCCTCTGCTGATTTTGCGGGTGAAGCTCCACAGAGGGTGTAACTGTGGATGCTGGGCCAAGCCCAAATGCAGCACACCCCAAGGCACAGATCAGCCCATGGCACACGGAAAACATGCTTTCTATGTGCTAGGTCTCACCATACAGTCCTAAATACATCAGAAAGAGTTAAACTACAGATAAGAAAGATCACAGGTTCAAAGAGCCAGGCAGGCAGCCAGCACTGGGAAAAATTAGGGGTTTTTGGTGAGATCAGCAACCTG
>NW_009945263.1:4966-6898 GCF_000696875.1 Nestor notabilis
CGAGCGTCACAGCACAGGGAGAGCAATTTAACCACCATGGAGGGGGCAGACTGGGGATTTGCACAGGTTTTTTTGCTGGGGAAGGTGGCTCAGCTGGAATCTGTGAATCACCTTTGCCTCCTTGGGGACCTGAAGCAGGTTTGGTGGATCAGCCTGGAGAAGGCTCTGAGAGACCTTAGAGCAGCCCCAGTGCCTAAAGGGGCTACAAGAAATCTGGAGAGGGGCTTCTGAAAAGGGCCTGTAGGGACAAGACAAAGAGGAATGGCTTTAACCTGACAGAAAGAGATTGAGATGAGATCTCGAGAATAAGTTCTTCCCTGTGAGGGTGCTGAGGCCCTGGCACAGGCTGCCCGGAGAAGCTGTGGGTGGGCCCTCCCTGGCTGTGTTCAAGGCCAGGTTGGACACAGGGGCTTGGACCTGCTCTAGTGGAAGGGGTCCCTGCCTATAGCAGGGGGTTCAAACTGGGTGAGCTTTAAGGTCCTTTCCAGTCCAAACCATTCTGTGATTCTAGGATTCTGTGACCTGGGGCAGTTGTCACAGGACTGTAATTCATGGCAGAGGTGCTTAAGGGCTGCCCCACACTCTGGTGGGGTCCTAAATCTCTGCCACACATTAGAAATGGTCCTGACCCAGGGGCCAGGGCATAGGTAGACCTGGGCATCGAGGCAGGCATCTCCCCAGTGTTTTAGAGCCAGCTTGAGTGTTTTTATGTACCCTGAGTGATGCTTGTGACTTGGAGAAAATGAAGTGGCAGGAGGTCATTTATGACAAGTTGAAAAAAAACTTGTAGTTAGTGAGGCAAAGAAAAGAAACCCCCAGCAGCATTTGAAGAAAGCCATGTTTTGATGCTTATTGCCCTGCATGCAGGGAGACACCTTTAGGAAAATCTGGATTTCTGTGTCAGGGCAGGCTGGGTTGTAAGTTGACCGAGTGAATCCTGGTGAGGACAGATTTCCACATACCTGCTTGCAGGCTGATGGGCAGGGCCATGGATCAACGGACAGGGATGCATCTCTTAGCGATTAGGGATAGCGACTGTCCCTGGGCTTGGAGCTGTCTTAGGCATGGCATCTGCTTTTTACATGATTTACCATGTATTTTACATGATTTTCGATGTATTTGGAAATAGGGTCTATATTAACGGGGAAATCCGTTCAGCTTTGCAGGAAAATCTCGGTGTTGTATCTGCTTCCCTTGCTGGGTATCCCAAAATGGGATCTGAGGGTGTTGTCGCAGCTGGATCGTGATGCTAGGGATTTCCTCTCTAGGAATAACTCTTCAGGCAGCAGGATATGGGGAAAGCTGGGCACAGGGGAGCAGAGGGGTGTTTCTTGCTGCTGCTTGTTAAAACAAGCCTCAAAGAAGACAAAAGACATGACAACAGTTATGAGGAGAGACCTTGGAGGTTTGATGGGTGATGTTCTGAAGTAGTGACAAGGTCCAGCCACCACCTCTCACACAAGCAAACTGTTAGACGTGCCCTTTTGGGGTATTCGAAATTCCCACTTCCCAGATCCTGCCCTACAAGTCCTAATAAGGCCACGTGTAGTGGCAGTACTTACTCCAAGGCTTGTGCTAATGTCCTGCTCACCGCTATTATGGACATGTTCCCATGAGGGGACCAAATGCAGTGCACCCCTATATGCATTCAGAACACAATTCCACTGGTGATGGAGAGAATACCTGCTGGCTGTGAGCTTGTTTGTTCGTATATTTGGCCATAGGAGGGAGAAGTGAGGTGAATCCGTCACTCCCATTTTACCTCCTACGGTATCAGCTCTTGGAGGGGGTTTGTCAGCATGAGTTAGCAGTGACTATGCAGGGAGAAGGAGGCAGAGAGGAAAAACCCCACGCACTTTCGTTCTTTCTGTATTTCTCTTTTTTTGGTCACTTCCCCACTGTGCGGCGTGTGCAGCCCCGAGCACAAGAGAC
>NW_009945264.1:0-4085 GCF_000696875.1 Nestor notabilis
GGTGGCACGAGCACTGGGTCTTTTAGCCACATGGTGGGAACTGGGTGGTGAAAGGCTGTCTGGAGAAGACACCGAGCCTGTGGTGTCTGCTGGGATGATGAGGGGCTGTTTCTGGTCCCCCTGAAAGGCATCTGTGGCTGAGGAAAGCGCTCAGCCTACAGACTGCTGCCCTTCGGGCTGGCTGCTGTACAGGGGCAAGTGCCTCTTCATCTCATCGGAGAAGAAGACATGGGAGGACAGCAGAGATGAATGTGAGAAGAAATACTCTCAGCTCCTGATCACCAAATCCTGGAGTCGCTGGACTGTGCCGGTAGGATGCTGGGGCAGCTGAGGGCGAGAGCTGGAGCATCCAGCCCAGGGCTCCCCCAGCTCAGCCAGCTCTGCCCCTGGAGTGCCAAGACATTTGAGGGTGCAAGGCTGATCTCTGGAGCACATGACTGGTAGTAGACATGAGGAAAAGAGGTTCTGACACCCTGGGATGGTACCCAAAGTTGAGCAAGGCATCCGTGCTGCCCACCTTTCCTGTCCCATCCCCATGGGCTCTGTGGGGAGATCACCACCCCCTGCAAAACCCCATGATACAAAGGCACTGAAAGGCCCTTTTCCTCCTTCCCCAGACCTTCCTGAAGAATGCAGACATCCCATATTGGATTGGGCTGCAGAAGAGCATCTTCCCCTGGTATGACTACGGCTGGCTGGAGGAAGGGGACCCAGATGACAGGGGTGTCTCGGACGCCTGGTTCTGGGTGGATGGCTCCCTTTACGAAAGGTACGTGTCAGCACAGCCTCCTCTCAACCCCCCTATTCTCCATCACGGCTTTACGAAATACTCTAAATCCCACCAGTACCCAGTCCCAGGCACAAGCACTGGGCAACAAAGAGCATTAAAGCAGCTGAGGCCAAGGGTAGGTGGGCACAGTGGTGTGATGAGATGCTTAAATGAGGTGCAAAGCCAAGACTTGGGGGGATATGTGCAGCATATGTGCAAGTAGGAGGCAGTGAGAGGGGACAAAGAAACCAGAAGCCTTATGCGAGGTCTAGACAAAGTGTTCCAGCACCACCTCTATTCCCCATGTGCTTCCCTGCTCCAACCTTGAGGGAAAATCAAGCCTCCAGAGGGTCCTGGGCTGCACCCTGCCATGTGCACCCCTTCCCCAGCTCGCCACCACTTCCTCTTCAGTGTCTGAGAGAAGTGGGGAGGAACAGACCCATCTGGCCAGATGCTGGGTATTCCAGCCCCTGCCCCTCCATCTGCATCCCCACAGTGGGCTCTGCACCCCACTGCAGCCCCACAGCCCAGGGCAGCTCCTCTGGCCCATCCATGTGCCCTCAGGAAGGGCCAGGACCAGGGTTTCTCAGCCTGCCCGAGGAAGGGAGGGATCCATCGGCTGAGGCTTCAGCATGTGAAATCAGTAGGGGAAGACTGGGGTATCCCCCCTGTGACTGGGGCATTCAACCCCTCCTGTGCTGTGAACCCCGCACTGTGGTGTGGAAAAAGGCGGCAGCCGCAGCAGAGGGTGGTGGACAGGGCAGCCCCCTGATGTGCTGTTTCCCCATCCAGGCCGTGGCAGTCGAAGTCGAACGGGTCCTGTGCCATAATAAGCCGCGGGAACATCAAACCTGCCCAGTGCGCCGGTCCCGACGACCTGCACCTCTGGATCTGCGAGAAGGCGGCGGGGCCCAGCAACCCTTTCATGGGATGACGGCTGCTCCAGGACAGACTCTGCCGAGCCTGGGGGGCGCGGGGAGCATGGAGGAAAAGTGGGGACACTATCATGTTGACCCTGTCCCGTGGAAAGGAGATGGATGCAGGCCAGGCAGAGCCTGCCTCCATCCCTTTGCTGCTGCAGGAGCCTTTGGGCTGCAATACCTCGGGAGACTCCACCAAGCTGTAGTGCAGCAAAGGGGCAAGATGGGGGGAACCCCTTTGCAAGCTGTTTTCCCAGCCCCGCTGTGTGCATCTCACTCTCTGCCTTCTCTTGCAGCACCTGCACCCCACACCACCTCTGCTTCAGCCCCACTGCACCCCTGCCTGGGATGCCCCATCCATCCGAGCAACCCACTTCCCTCTCACAGAACCCTGGCCAGGTCCTTCCCAGCGCTCCCCAGTGATGCTTGGACACCACATAGTCTGGGAAGGCAGCAGCAGTGGCCGTTTGCCCCCAGCTGATGTGCTTCAGCAGAGCAGTACAGGCCCCACAGCCCAGCCCCACACCTGCATGGGGAACACTGGGTCTTCCAGAGCACAGGGGCTAGCATGTGATGAGTCCAGCAAGAGCTTAGAGCAGAGCAAGCCCTGATGCTCAGCCCTGCAACACCCCCAGCACAGAGAAGAGATGCAGTGCTTGTACATCAGGACATGGCACTGGGGGGACAGCACAACCCCACAACCGGACAGGTCCTCTCCCCACTGCAGGGACTTCCAGCCTGGCCTCATCACAGAAGTTTGGCCATGGCTTTCACAGAACTCCGCAAGCAGCATCCTCAGCGCCCAAGGAGGGAAGCTGCACCTTAACTGTGCGGGCAGTTGGGGGTTTTTTGCTAATTAGAAATTAGAGCAATGACCTTTATGATTGTACGATGTGATGGTGCTTTGTAAAAGCAACTCTAGCACTTGCACTGGACCGACGTTGTGCAAGACAAGTCATTAGGACTTTAAATAGCTACTACACATGTGCACATGTGAAGATTAAGCAAAATAGCCCTGATGTAACATCGCAGCCAGGCGAGAGCAGAGGAAGTCATGTTCAACCAGGCGAAAATGTTCTCAGTTTATTATGGGGTCGTGTGTGCCATATATAGTTGATTAATTGCTATGTGAATTAGCTTGCTTGAAGAGCAAAACAGTATTAAAGGCAGGCTTTCTGGAAGTGGCATGTGTCACTCCTGTGTCTTGTCCGCTGGCTGAACCCACTTCATGGCAATAAAGAGACATGGCTTGTCTGCTCTTTGCTTTCTTGTGTACCACCACAAACACAGACTCAAGGGCACGAACCCAAAGAACCTAAATAATAAACAGGCATTTGACCAAAGCCATTTCAACCCAGATGGCCACCCTGGGGATACTGAGATCTTAGGCTGAGCCAGGCTGACTTGTGGTCCCCAAGGGGTTCCCCAAAAGCCCCAGCCAAGCCTGCGTAACCTCTTGGGGCCGTGTCAGACATACATCAAAGAGACAGGAGCCCGAGCTGTTGGGACATTCAGTTTTTATTGAACACTTTAAATAAGCTGGGTATATATTACTAGCAATTATTATTATTATTAATAGTAATAAAAACCACAAGAGTTCGGCATTCACCAGTGCATTGTGCGGGAGGAAGGAAAGCTGGCTCCCACCCTTGCCAGGGGCTGGGCAGCTCCTTCCCCCCTCTGCCAGCACCCTGCTCCCAACCCCATGTGCTGGGGGTACACCGGGTGCCGTGCTGGCTCAGCACCCAACCCCAGCATAGGGCAGGCAGGGGCAACCCCAGTGCTGGCAATCATCCCCGTGCACTGCTCCATGTGCATTGCCCCTCTCCTGCTAGCCTGTCCCTGTCTCAGGGGCTGGCTGTGCTCCCCATACTTGTAGGGAAGCATGGGGACACCACCCAGCACCACAAGGTCCCCCAACACACACACATACACACCCTGACCCTCCTTCCCCCAGCCCTGCTCATCCCCTGGGTACAGAAGCTCCCAGTTCTCCCAGGGGAGCAGGCTCACTGTGCACCCCTCCGCAAGAGCCCGCAGCGGGATGAGCCCTTGGGGAAGGGGGGTCCTGCACCCATGGTTTGCGCCCCATGGGGGACCAGCCCTGCCACCCCAGCAGTGCTGGAGGACGCTCCGGGGAGAAAAAAACTTCAGTCCCCGGCAGGGACCCAGCCCACCCCATCGCTCCCCATAGACCCCCAAGAACCATCCTGGTGGATGGATGCTCGAGCGCCTGCGTGGCACGACAGTAGCCACGGCATGGGGCACCGCAGCCACTGGTGGCCACCAAGCACTGAGCTAGTGAGGACAGACCATGGGGAGGCATCAGGCTCCTGTGCTAAGGGATCTGTGGGGCAGCTGGGTGCTCCCCAGGGACCCCAGTATGAGGTCTATGC
>NW_009945264.1:4539-4782 GCF_000696875.1 Nestor notabilis
CATCCGCTCCACTGGCCTGGCGCTGGGAGAAGAGGCTCGTCCCCGAGCTGGAGGGGGTAGGAGAGTTGGGGGCTGTAGATCGTCGGTGGGATGGGGGGACCCCACATCCAGCTCCAGGCCCCCCCTGCGGGGCAGCTCGGGGGAGGTGGGCAGCGAGTGGCACTTGCGGGGAGCAGCGGTGGGGGCCGAGAAGTCACACTGCACCTCCACGGCGGGCTCGGGCGTCACGGGGCTGTCGAGCTG
>NW_009945265.1:0-22219 GCF_000696875.1 Nestor notabilis
GGGATGCCATCCAGGGGGACCTGGACACACTCAAGAGGTGGGCCAATGCCAACCGTGTGTTAACCAAGACAAGTGCAAGGTCCTACACCTGGGTCAGGGCAATCCCAGGCACAGCCACAGGCTGGGTAGAGAAGAGATTCAAAGCAGCCCTGCGGAGAAGGACTTGAGGGTGGTGGTTGATGAGAAGCTTGACATGAGTTGGCTTCAGTGTGCGCTTGTAGCCCAGAAAGCCAACTGTATCCTAGGCCACACCAAAAGAAGCGAGACCAGCAGGTCAAAGGAGGTGATCCTGCCCCTCTACTCTGCTCTCATGAGACCTCATTTGGAGTATTGTGTACAGTTCTGGTGTCCTCAACATAAGAAGGACATGGAGCTGTTGGAGCAAGTCCAGAGGAGGCCATCAGGGGGCTGGAGCATCTGCTGTATGAAGACAGGCTGAGAAAGTTGGGGCTGTTCAGCCTGGAGAAGAAAAGGCTGCGTTCAGCCTTCCAATATCTGAAGGGAGCCTATAAGGATGTTGGGGAGGGACTCTTCATTAAGGACTGTAGTAGTAGGATGAGGGGTAATGGGTTCAAACCTAAACAGGGGAAGTTTAGATTGGATATAAGGAAGAAGTTCTTCACGGTGAGGGTGGTGAGGCACTGGAATAGGTTGCCCAAGGAAGTTGTGAATGCTCCAGCCCTGGTGGTGTTCAAGGCCAGGTTGGATGGAGCCTTGGGTGACATAGTTTAGTGTGAGGTGTCCCTGCTCATGGCAGGGGGGTTGGAACTAGATGATCTTAAGGTCCTTTCCAACCCAAACCATTCTATGATCATAACTGGTTAATTGTTTCCTTGTTTGACCACATGCTGTTGCTGAATTCTCCCACTGGTATTTCCTTTTCCAAAGCACTAGTTTTATCCTGGCAAAGCTCTGGGATCAGTCTAACACCTGTTTCACTTGCATAAAGAAAAAAAAAAAGGAAACTGCCTTTTTTTGCTTCCGTTACTTTGGGTTTCCCACAAAGTAACTTAGAGTAGTCCTCTCATCTCAAGCTTTCCTATACATGAGAGGAGATCCTCTTCCTGCTGTTACCATTAAGCATTTGTCTGGTTGATATGTAAAAAGCAATTTTACAGAATATGCCTCTGGGTGGGTGCTGCAGGGATTCACTTTCAGTGTGTCGTAGCCACACAGCAAAGGAGGTGCTTGAGTGTTTCAGTTTGCAAGATGTCTGGTGACTTGTTTTGGCCTTCTTAAACGGATTTGATGGATTCAGGAGGACTGGGTGAGTGCAAGTGTGTGCCAGTGTACCAAACCAATAAATCCTATGTGGCCTTTTCCTTCTCCCTCCTCTCTACCCAGGCTTTCAGCTTCTTCTAGGAACATTTGCTCTTGCATGAATGGAATCAAGGTCATTGTAGGAAAAAGTAACCATGTGTTTGATTTTTCTTGGTGTTACGGCATGACTCATTGACTTAATTTGACTACAGTGTGTTCCTCAAGATGGTTCTCTATGCAAAAAATATTCTTCTCTCCCCTGTGCTGCTTGGGGGAAGACAGATGCTTCATACTGAATGGAAGACACTTAGCAAGCCTGAGCCTGCTGTTCACCCAGTTCTGCCTAGTCTGCATAGGCATATACCCATTCAAAAAGTCTTCTAAAATTTCTCAGTTTAAAACATCTTTTTCTGACACGCACAAAAAAAATCCCTTATGGAAGCTGAAAATATATATAGTTTGTTCCCCATTTGGCAACTTAAGAGTCTGTGTGTTATTTTCTTAGTGTTATGTATCTCAGGTGACTCAAGCAATGGAATTTCCACCATATTCTGTAGGAAGACTTCTCATTTCAATAGGTCTTTCTGTAGCAAAGTTATCCTTATTTTGAAACACAGGTTTTAGTTTGTTTTTTTTTATTTTTCTCTCTGCTTGTAGAAAAATTAGTTATAAGTGACACAGCAAAATCCAAATTATGTAGCCTTGTTATGACTTTTGTGGAAGAGTTTGGTACAACTCGTTTTGGCTTTTAAGGAGACTTTATTTAGAGTGTAAGTGTGGAGGTTTGGTCATGATTGCAGGACTTGAACCATTTTTACTTATCTTTAACAAAGATATCTTTACTTATCTGTAACAAAACCAAGTTAAAAAAGGAGCATTACTGTATTAAAAAGTCGGTATGTTTGGTATGTAACTAAAATTATAACATTAAAAAAAAATTAAACCTCCATAACACTAAGAGAATAACCCACAGACTCTTAAGTTGTCAAATGGGGAACAAACTACATGTATTTTAAGCATCCATGAGGGATTTTTTCTTTTGTGCATGTCAGAAAAAGATGTTTTAAACTGAGAAATTTTAGAAGACTTTTTGAATGGGTTTCAACATGCTCTCTAAGAAATTTTACTTGTAGCCTTCCTTCTGGCTCTGGAGGAATTTGAACAAATTTAGCATTTTAGTACTATGGTGTTTTTTCTTTCGTAGCTCTACACCGGCTAAATTTAAAGTCTGTGTGATCAAACAGTTCTGTAATATCACTGCTCAGAGTGTTTGTGTTTCATCTTTGTCCTTTAAGAATACATCCAGTGGCATAATGATGCTCTTTGTTTTGGCAGAGATCCTTTCCTAATAGTTCTAAATTTGCTTTGATTTTTGTTGTGGTTTTTTTTTTTTTTTTCCCCTTATCCCTTTTTAACTGTAAACCTGAAGGGTGTTTCCATAGAGTGCTTCCTTGACTCTGTGCTGGGCTGAGGCCAAGGTGAGCAGCCTTCTCTGCATTTGGTTTGGTTTCCAAGTGGGAACTCACAGGCATATGGAGGGCTGGAAGTGCTGTGCACTCCAGTGAGGGGCTGTCTGTTACGTGCATAACATGTGGCACCTCCCCTGTGGCTACAGCTATGGTCCTGAGAACACCGTTGTCCTGCCTGCTCCCTCCCACCTCTATTTAGTTCTCATTGTGATCAGTCTCTATACAGAGGGGTGTGAGTGTGTATGTATTTATGTAGATAGACATAGAAATGCATAATAATTCCTTGATTAGTTTTCAAGTGTGGTGGGTTTTCATATATGTACTTGTGTAGATAAAGAGGTGTATGGATATAGAAACACACAGATATGTATATACACACACAAAAGCTGGTGCTTTTCTGTCATTCTTTTCCTTTTTTTTTTTTTTTTTTTTTTTTCTCCTTCCCAAGTCAAGTACAACATAGGCTCCTCCACAAGGAGGGAAACTTAAAGCAACAGAAAATAGAAAGGGTCAGGGAAGGAAAAAAAAAAGTATAAAGAGGATGGGGGAAAAAAAGTCAAATGCTTGGAGAAATGGAAGCTGAATTCAAACCAACCCTTTTGTGGCTTGGAATTACATGGGTGTAGCCTCTCCAATGTGTTTTTTCCTTATCACTTTGTTTGTCGTTGGACCCCTTATTTGTAAAAATGCAACTATTATCTTGTCTCTGGGTTGGTGTGTTTAGTTACGTGTAAAAGACTGTCAGTAGATGTAAGTCCTACATTAGGGAAATAGAGGGACAACTGGAGTAGATAAAATAGAGGACAAAAAGATGTTGAAAGTCAAAGTTAACGGAAGAATGGAGATTAAGCTGCTCTGGAGGTAAGGATCATCTTTCTTCCATACCCAATCCCTGGAGGTTAGTGGCATCCTAGGTGCACAGGCTATGCAGTGTTGTCTCTTGTCTTTCAGGATTAGGGAGAGCATCAGCTTCGTGACTTGAACTTGGGTCATCTTATTTTTTGGGTGGTTATATATTTTTATTTTTTATTTTATTTTTTTTTTTTCCCTCCCTCTTTCTCTTTCCCTGTCTCTTGCCCAGGGCTGGACTGATGAAGGTATTTTGGGATGTGTTAGGCATTTATATAAGTGAGGTAAAATCCATTTCATGTTTTTATTCATACTGAGTTAGCTCAGTGGCTTCTCATGAAAGCAAGAGAATTTTGTGCATCTGTTTCCTCACTGGCCCCTCTTTATGACTCTCGGAAGGAGGCAGTGCTGGAGGTCCTCACAGAATTCACTGTTTTGCCTTTTCCCTACTCCTCTCTTATTTTGGTGGTTATCTATATGGAGGAGAAAGCAGAAAGGTAGCAACAAGTTGTTGATGTAGGCAGCAGAAGTCAATAAGAAGGAAGGCAGGGAGTGAGATTGAGGACGGCAGTTATAGATTTCTTTGCTTAGTTCTTGTGAGTTTATCATAAGTTGTGTGATTCATTCCTGTCGGATGCTATTTTGAGCCAAGCAGAGATGAACACATTCCCAAAGTGAACAAAAAAAGGCTGTCTGTATTCCTGCTTTTTAACTTGAAACTCTTGAGCCTTCATTTTTAGCAGATCCTTTAGTGATAAAGCATGAATGGGAGATGGTGGAAGTGGGAGGGATCATCTCTGCTCTTCCTACAAGAAGGTGCTCCACTGAAAGCCTGTAAAACAGGGAAAGGCACATGGGCATCCAAAAAAGTGCATAAACTGGGGAAGAAAATGTGGGTTTTCTTGGTGTAGTTTTCTGTGGTAGAAATGAAAGTGAAGTATTTGTAACAGGAGTGCCTGAACAAAGGAGAATTCATCTGAATATCAGTAAGAATTATGTTAACTTTTATTCTGGTTGAATCTAAATGCATCTTGGAAGGGAATCGATAAAAGGTCAGTTATTTGATGCCTTTAGAAGAGAAGCAAGCCTAAAGGAAAGTGCTGGTCAGTAACTTGTACGGACCAGTCCTGCCCTAGCCCTCATATGAACTGGATTTAACTTTATGAATATTTTCTGTCCTTAATTCCCAATCATCTAGTATTGCTGCCTGTTTTAACTTTCTAAATGGTACCCAAGAATGTGTTTTAGTCAAAGTGTTTGACCTGGATCTGACTTGTTTCTGTGATCTAGAAGCTGTCTTGATCTCTCTGTTCTGATTTGCTGTGGGGAGGGAGCAATTGTTCTTAATTTGCTTTACAGAAAGTCAGTATGAGATGAAGAGAAACTGATAATTCATTTTTGTTTTCTCAGTTTTGAAATCTTGGAAAATGAGAAGAGTCAGTCTTCTATGTCACTTACAGAATCAATAAGAGAAGCTGGAGGTGGAGAAGGTCTCTTCAGCCATCCTCAGGGTGGAAAGCCCAAACGCTTTTCTTTGAAGTACTGGGCCTTTAGGGACAGGCAGTGCCAAAGAGCAGTAGGGTAACACAGTTGTGTGGGAGAATTGTCTCATTGCTTTGCTCCTGCCCAATTGCATTACCTGCTTACTCATCCGTTCTCCTGAACAGATGTCAGAGCAAGGAGGTGACAGAGGAATTCATTAATACTGCAGGAAGTCAGTAAGCTTGCACAGGGAAGCTGAAAGGCATAAGAGATCCTCTGTGTGAGTATGTACAGACACATGCCCATCTCTTCCCTCCCCTGGGCCCAGTGGAATTTGCTTTTAGAAGCAATTACAGGAAGCCTGTTCGCTCCATGGAGAGCACTGGCGTTGCTCCCCCTCTGCTGTGGGATCGTGTGGCTGACAGCTTGCATCACCCCAAGAGCTTGACAAGAGTGCAGGGAACCAGAGGCAATGTGTATCCTGTAGGTGCCTCAAAGGTGCTTATTTTAGAGTTGCAAGACAAGCAGTTGCTTGTAGAGAACACAAGTGTTAATCCTCCCAGTAGGGAGGGAGAAAGCTATATTCCTGTAGGGACTGAAATCTGCTACAGCTAATGCGAAGAGGCACCTGCTACAGGGAAGAACGGTCTTCCTCAGCTGTTGCATCTCTGAGCAGCAAGGATGTGAAAGCTCTGTACAGCTAGGCAAAATCTGAATTTTTATGGAGAGATGGTGTGGAGTCTTGGGGTGGAGTCTTCATCTCTTAGACTACCCAAACTTGGTTCACTTCAACCGCTCACAAGATGAATGGGGTTATCAGCTGGCTGGGAGACTGAATGTGTTGCCTTTTCCTTTTTTTGTGTTTCCCTGTGGCATAGTCTCTGGGAAGAAGACAGCATCATTAGTTCTGTCTTCAGAGTCCTTTATGTGGTACTGTCAGTTTCTTATTTACAGTGGCAACAAGATGAGAAATCTGTTTGGACTGTCTTCCAATGGATTTCAGCCCAGAAGTTTGCAAGTGATCCGTCTCCTCTTTCTGGGAGAGGAGAGTTGAATAGAGAGGGTATGTATTATACTCTTGCAGGAACTGGTTTCCCGTAAACCAATCACCAGAGGATATGGAGCTGCTAGATACTGTGGGTGAAGAAGGGGACTATTTGTTTGGAGAGCTTTTAAGGAAATTCTAAATACTACAAAAATCTTTCAATGAAGTTGCTGAAGGCTTGGAAGGATGTCATGAGATGTAATAATAGGAAATTGAGCACAGCAATATACATTTAAATACCAAAAAACCCTTTGCAAGCCATGGGACCTGCTATGTCACTGAGAATTCACCTGTTTAATGTCTGAAACTGGGATGAAATAACCAGGAAAGCCAATTGGAGTAGGCCAGAGGGGGCTGGTACTGAGAATATTGTGTAAGTGATAATTCTCCAATCATTTGCATGGGTCTAGTGGTTATGTGAAGGACTGCACTGAATTACCCTGACCATTCTTATTTTACAAGTCAGTGCTGACTCCAGTGCTCAGGTAAGATGGGATACAAAGGGGTGCTGCTTTGTTGAGTGTCAGTTGTCTCAGTGAATGTTTGTCATGTCTAGCAGCAACAGTTAGATAGAGGAACGAACAGTGAACAAACTAGTTGAGAACTTGAAGGCAATATAAGCCACATCCATGCAACATTGCCCCTCCAAAGAGGGGTTCAAGACAGATTTAGCTCAGGTCAAAGACTACAGCAATGTTGCAATGTATTTCCAGTCCCAGCCTGGTGTCTCCGCTGTGCCATGCAGAAGCTCCATTCTGTTCAGAGATAATTTAGTTGTCTCTCTGTTGTATTCTAGTGCAGACAGTAGCTATACCTGGTAATGTCACACCAGGAAGAGCCTGGGTAAAGAATTAACAGTTGTGCATAGTAAGCATCTGCCCACGTGCACATGTGTGGAGCCAGAGTGCTTTTTGCAGAGGTGCACTCAGTTCTGCACTTGTGAGGGTCTCATTCAAGAGAATGCAATATTGGAGAGAAGGAACTGAAATTTGGATACTACTTGTATGGTAGCCAACTAGAGAAATTTGTGTAAGCTTAAGATAAATGTCAAGGAGTGGGGGATCTAAACCCCCTTCTGAGGTGTCAGTAGCTCAACCAGGCAAACCACATTGTTCAGGAGCTATCAGAGGGGATAACTTAGCCTCCCTCCTTTCCCCTAGTAACAAGTATTTACCCTGTGCATTAAATTCAGGTAGCAGGGTAAGTCACACTCCCAACTCTTTTACAGTCACTTCTAATATGTATTTTAAATGACAATGTTGTATTTTATTGCTGAATTAGCATTTTTCAGTACTCATTAATGTTATATTCTTGGGTTTTGTTGCCTTGGTGTGGCTTGATGGTACACAGATATCTGTACCTGAACGTGGCACTGCTGCCTAGTGTACCCATCCTGTAGGTCCATAAAGGCCTTGTGTTTCTTGGGAATGAGGTGTCATGCCAGTCCTATGCCTGAGAAACTCAAGATGGGAGCCTTTCATTACACTGTTTAGGGGACCAGATGGAGCAACTGATGAGACAAATGTCTGAGTGTGCGTAGCTTGGCTAAGCATCGACTGAGAGGTGGGTATGTAAACTCTGCCAGGTACTTCAAGGGCACTCACCCCAACCAGTCCGTCATGCCTTTTAGGCAAGGCTCCTTGTCGGGAAGAAGGGATAGTACCTACTGGGAAATTGGGAAAGTAGGAGATGCGCTGTTGCCTACGTGCTCTTTAGGAACATAACCCATCTGTCTGGAGCACCTCAGCAGATATCCTGCCATTTGAGAGTGAATGGGACAGGAAGCACTTATCAACATTGCAGGTCTTTACTATTTCTTCACTGTGAATTTTGCCTGCCGAGGCAAAAACAGGCACTGCTGCTTCCTGTGAGGTTGAAGAGTTTCATGCGTTTAAAAGGGGTAATACTGTGCCCACCTTCTATACACAAGCTGCCCAGCAGTTTCCCTGTGTCTTGCAAACTCTTCTTATAGACAGAGAAGACTCTTCTAAGGAAACAGATGATACATTCAGGGAGATATAAGAGCATGAATGAGAGATAAGCAAGGGGGAGGGAACGGTAACACCAAAACAAAACAGCCACTTCGTAGTGACTCTTCTATGCAGCAGTACTACTTGTACTAGTGATGAAGCTTGGGTTGCCCATATCTTGAAGTACTGGTCTTGGGCTTCAAATGCCATTCCTTCACACTCAGTGTAACTTCCTTTCTTGTTCAATGCCCTTCAGACCAGAAAGCTTGCAGCGGAGTGGCGCTGCTGGTGCTGGACACAGCCCAGATGCATGTGGGAGTGTGCAGTCCTTCCTGCAGTGGGTGATGGGTCACTGGTCCAAGGTGGTAGCTGGCTCTGACATACGTGGTGGTCTTAGGTGTCTCACAGCCTGCACAGCAGGCTATATTGGAGAATGGAGCATCTTGTCTAATATAAATATGAATGACTCCTTGCATACCTACAAGCTGTGCCCAGAACCTGCCCCTTTCCATGCAGGACTCTCCTGGCTCCCTGGTGCAGGGCGAGGTGCATGTTGCTGCAAGGTGTGCCTGAAATGAGGTGTCCCTGGGAAGGGGCCATTTGTGGGAATCTGAGGTTGAGGACCAGGAGGGAAGAAAGCCCAGAAAAATTACCATATTATGACTATCTGAGTAAAAGATTAGGAAGCAGGTTGCTATTATACAGATTAAACGGGGGAGCGGAGAGGGGGGCAGAAATTCCCTCCACTGCTGTATGTGAACTTCTTTATGCTTCAGAGTTCTTTCTTGTGTTGAAATAAGATAGGTGTGATAATGCTATTTTCTTTTGTTGTATGTCTGTTAACAACTTATCACTATGTTATCAGATTAACCTCCACTCACCAGCAGAGACCTGAGAATTGCTCCACAGACCCTTGAGATCTTAAAAGAAATAAGAATTTACTTCTAGAGCTGAATGAGGGGAATACAGTCTTGGGGCTCCATCAGTGAAGAAGATGTTACAAAAATAGGCCATTGAACCAGATGATAAAATGGTAAAGACTGACCTTAGAGGACTTGTTGCCTGGGAGCTGAGCACCAAGAGCAGTTTAATCTTTACGGCTTCATGAGGAGAGGAAATTGGAGACCAGTCCTGGCACAAGGGAAAAGTCAGCTCTGGGGAAGAAATCAATTTACTATTGAATAAATGAAAAGATTGCAGTACTCATTGCAACTATGCCTTAATGGCCATACCACAATTGTTCTTAAGCATCTTTTGTCTTGAAGGATCCTGAAGTGCTTTCAGAATTGTGTGGACAGGAGGATTTATTTAGCTTGCAACTGATGTTTTGTGATTAACGTCACACTAATTCAACTAATCTGGTTAAGAACAGGAATGAAGGAAAATTTCCCATCTGATTGAAACTTCAAACGAAATAATTACTGATGTTGGAAGGCAGCCAGGATATCTGAAATAACTTTGTTGATCATGAGATCTTTAAAAAACATGTTGGGAAAGCCCTCACTCTTCTTCTGTTCCAGGGCTGTTCTCTTCAGTGTCACCACAGCCTTTAGTAACTGCGGTCAATATAGCTTAAAGGCTAGAGAGCTGGTCACAAGTTACCCTGTTTGCTTCCTGCAGCAGAGCATTTCCATGCAGAGATATCACTTTATTAGTGATTCAGAGGGAAATGCTTCTAGAAATTTTCAGCTCTTTCTGCCAAAACCCTGAGCTGGAGGCTACCCATCCAGGAACACTGTTACATCTATAGCTGTAGCCAGTATTTCCAGCATTGTCAGAAGGGAACTGAGTGAAGCAAAGCATATTCCTATTCTGTTGTAAGCGCTGCCCTATGTTTCACTTAAGTCTGTGTAACTCAAATGGGGGAAAAATCTGTGTCTAAATTCAGTCAACAAGGAAGGGTAGAATACCAAAAAGATGACGTGTTGCACGCAAATCTGGCAAGCATGGTGTCCTCTCTGGCTTTCAGACTTCTACTTTAGAACATTGACAGTGGCTCCCAAATCAGTATACTGCAGTCTGGCGCATATGGCACACTTGTAATTTAGTGTTTAAAAAGAAGAAAGCAAGGTGGAACAAAAATCCTTGGTAAGCAACTCTTTCAGATTTTGCTGTAAGGAGCTGCACTGCTCTGAACTTCAGTGACTGCAGCTGTATTCTGACATGTGCTAAACATCTCTGCCAATCACATGGTAATTTAGTCAGATGCAGCAGCGGCACTCAAAGAGAAGCTTGTCAGATAACCTCATTTAAAGCAGAACCTGCCTGTGATAGGGTCTCCTGTTTGTTCTGTTTTGTTCCTCTTGTAATAAAAACTGGTATTCCTGAAGTATTCCTTGTGACATGCTCAATTGTCACATTGTTTGTTTGTAGTGGTTTCTTTTACTGTTTTTTGGTTGGGGATTTTTTTTTCGTGTTTGTGTTTTGTGGGGTTTTTTGGGGTTTTTTTTTTTTTTGGTGTTTTTTGTGGGTTGTGTTTTTGTTTTGTTTTGTTGGTTTTTTTTTTTTTTTTTTTTGGTGGGCTTTTTTCCCCCAAAATGTTTAAATGCAATAATCTCTAATCTGCATGTAATTTTAACATAAGGAATGAGAGCAAACAAT
Source organism: Nestor notabilis (assembly GCF_000696875.1). Classification (NCBI taxonomy): domain Eukaryota; kingdom Metazoa; phylum Chordata; class Aves; order Psittaciformes; family Psittacidae; genus Nestor; species Nestor notabilis. Next base: position 10,677 of record NW_009945265.1, read on the forward strand.
CTGCCAGGAGGATTCTGGGATTTCTTCCATCCTCAAACTGACAGGGCTTATTTAAATTAGATATGTAACGGCAACAGACATGGGTTTGAATAGACACATTTTACTCTCCTGAGGAATAAGAAAATAGACAGTGGTGTCATAGATGCAGATTCCAACAGGGGAGCTTTCAAAGTTAACCTCCAGGGCTCCCTTACTTGTGGTTGATGAAGTTGTCAGAGTTTCCCAGTGGAGACAGCCTCACAGTTTCTTATTTCAGAAGAGGTGCCACCACCCAGTGTGCAGGAATCTGCCTTGGAGTTTGCTTTGGATTGTTCTCATGTGGAAGCCTATGTAATAAGCCCTTTGTTAGCATGCACCTCTCGCTTTCCTCTTGTCTTGGGAGAAAACTTGTGTCAAGTTTTCTTGGTAGTTTAATAGGTAGTTTAATAAAGTAAGAGCTTCATGTGAAAGCAAAGGAAAAGGGAAGATTTATTCTCTATTTCCCATCAGCAGGTGATGTCCAGCCACTTCCCAGGCAGTACGTGTAGTGGTTGCTCCCAAAGACAAACGTCATAACAAATGCCACCCTTCCTCCTGCTTTCTCTTAGTTTTTATTGCTGAGCAGATGTGATATGGTGTGGAATATCCCTTTGGTCAGCTTGAGTCAGATGTCCTGGCTGTGTCCTCTCCCAATGTCTTGCTCCCCCCCAGCCCAGGGGGTGAGACGGATGAAATGTTGGAGAGATGGCCTTGATGCTGTGTGAGCACTGCTCAGTAGTAGCCAAAACACTGGTGTGTTACCAACACTCTTCTAGCTACCAATATGAAGCACAGCACTATGAGGGCTGCAATGAGGAAAACTAAATCCATCTGGGCTAGACCCAATACAATCAGAGGTGAAATCCTGGCCTCACTGACTTAAGTGGGAATTTTGATTTCAAAGCTGTGGCCCTAGCTAAGTAGTTCTAGTTTGCTTCCTCGTAAGTTGTAACATCTCTAGCATTCAGTTTATCTGCCTGCTGATGCATGTTGCAGAAATACTAAAGCCCCCATCATCCTGGAGATAAAATGTATGTATGTTCTGCAGAGGCCACTGATGTAGGCGTTCTTCAGTTGCAAAAGCAATTCTGCTGACTGAGCCTGCAGGCATAGGCAAGTCACTTGACTCCTGCATGTAATGTGGGAGTCATGACAATAAGATGCTATATTTCACAAATACATTGCAAGGTAATGCGGAGCAGTCTGAGATGAACTGTGGGGGGCAGGAAAGTGCAAATTATGGTGGTATTAACAAACAAATGACTTGCAATTTATGTCATCTACCTATCCAAAGTACTCAACAGACCTTACAATCCAGAGGATTCAGTGTAATCAATTGCATGTCTTAGTTTCAGATTTTATATAGCTTAGTACACATAATAAAGGAGAAAAATGTGTATATTTGACATGTTATAGAAAAATCTGTTGTGGCTAAACCATTATTATTTTTACTGAAATGTGGTTATAATACCGGAGTTACATTTAGGGTTTTATAAATAGGTAGTGCCTCTTGAAAGTTAACCCCTTTCTTCTATGGATGTAGAGTTCTTCTAATCTGTTAGTTCTGAGAAATGTTATTAGTGTGAGCAAAAATAACGTCTATTTTAGTTATAATTTAAAGGACTAAGAAGCATTATGGTTTGGATAAGCTCAGAGAATGGATGTCGTCTGTAGTCCTGACTATTTGTTCTGTGGCCATCTCAGCTGGCCGTGTTCTAAGATCACTTCTGACCCTATTCCCCTCCCACCCCTGCCAAGATAAAAAAAAAGAAATTTAAATCTTGCTTCCAACCCCAAATTGGGGAATGAATCCTAAGGCGTTTGCAAAGAAAGTGAGAAAAGTCCTTTGATTATTGCTTTGAATTGTTTCTGAAGGAAACGAATTTCTGCAAACATTTGTAAGGGGTAGGGGACATCACCAGTCCTTTACTATTTAGAGAAACAGGCTAGCTAGTCTCTCTGCTGTTGTAGCTTTTCTACAGATGAGGCAAATCTTTTTTTCCTCCTTGCAAACATTCATTTCAGTCAGAAAAAATAAAATAAAATTGTACTTTATTACCTGGATTGCATTTAGTTTGCAAAAGGAATAAATATGTATATGAGATAAAAATTGAGAGTAACATGTGATATATGGTAGGCAAACCCAACGATGTTGTACAAGAGATCAAGATGTGGTTGCAGGAAGAGTCATAATTCTTAAATCCTTTGCTTTGGGTGTGATAAAAATTTTGACAATAGTTAATATTGTGTTGGGGCTCTTCTTGCCCTATTTTCCTTTGTACTTTGTTTATGAGGAAACTTGGGTCATGCATTTGTAAGTGGCATGTTCTCACTTCCGATAAGCATTTGTTATGTGGATACTAAAGGCTCCTGACTCCTCTGCTCTGCCTTTATCTCCTGGTTTATTGTTTGAGAAGGTAGATGGTATATGACTGTTTTAGGTGGGGGCTTTTAAAACAGTGTGGGATTCACTGTTATCAAAATTAATAGGAGCTCAAGACAACCTGATATATGCATGCTCCAGTGGCTAAACACAGTGATGGCATGTATTTTGTAAATATTCATAGGTACATGGATTTGAGTTGTGCCTCATTTCTGCATTTAAAAAAAAAAAAAAAAAAAACCAGAAATGTTTGCACTCATTTTATATTTTAAAAAAGGCATGTTGGATGATTACTCGAAAGCAATTTTTCCCTAGAGAGCTATAAGCATATGAAATACAGAAACTTACCTGTACTAGCTATTATGTCATTTCTTCAGAGGATTTGGAGGGATTCTGCATCCATTCCTAAGTAAAATTATGCAGAGGAGAAATTGAAAGAAAATTTTTCACTTTACCAACATTTTTTTGCACTTTCATAAACTTTTCAAAGGGAAGAGAGAGAAATCCCATTGCTGTTGCTTTCTAAGGCGAGTTTTTACAAGGCAGCATGTAGCAAATATGTGTGAGGAGAGAGTCCTCTGCTTGGGAACTAGAGCCGAGTGAGCTTTTCCATGGTTGATTCTGTACCTTTTGATCTAAATGCTATTTGAGAGTCTTTTCCTTCTGTCCATGCATTATTGGGCAGGCTTATTAACAGGATCTAGACCTGTTATTGCCAAGTGAAGTGACCCCTCCTTATCCACCACTGGTGGGCTTAAGCGTCACACAAAATGCTTTCTAGCCTGCATCCTAAAGGAAAAAAATGTGAAAAGCAAGTATTTTCCACCATGACCTTCTGTCACAGCTGGGGATGTAGGGATATGCCCAGCCAGAAATAAGCACATAGCTTCAGCAGAAGTGCTGCTCACATACTCCTATGACCGTAGTTTACTGGGAGTCTGGACCTTGTTTAGTTGTTGAGTTGGGTGCAGAAAAGCATGATATGTACTTGGGTATCTTAAAGGAATGGAAGCAGCAGGGTGAGATGCAGATCGTATTTGTGTTTTCACTGCATTAGTAGTGTAGGGTGGGGAGATTTTTTTCTGTTGTATCAGGGATTTTTATCTCCAGTATGAATCATGGATATCCAAAGTGGGTGCCAGTATTGAGCAGCAAGGGACTGCTTTCCAGATGGGTCAGATGGTAGCGGGAAAGGGAAAGAAAGCAACCACTGTGAGTGATTATTTTGGACAGCATTGAGAAAGGGGAATTCTAACTGGTCTGCTAGGTGTGACTTGGAGTCCAGAGCCCTTGGGGTTTTGTTCACGTCTCTTTAACTAACTTGCAATGCATCTTGAGAAGATTTTCCTGCATTTTTGTGTTTCTGTATCTGTTCCCCTAGAACAGAGATAAGTTGTCTAAGACACTAAGGCCATTCAGTTTTCAGTTCACATCACTGATTTTTTTTCCACCACTGCAACTGCTGAAAGCATTAGACTTGCTAGCATCAGAGCAAAGTAATGCTCTGATGATTCAGGCCATTGAGGTTTTAAGCTTTCTGTAAAAACACTAAGTATGGTGATTATCTGGGGCTTTGATCTGGACACTGAATAAAATGCAAATGTAACATCCGGGCAGTATTGCTGGATGTTTCCTTTGGAGAAGTGGGCGCCAGAGAGGAGGATGCAGGGATAGTGCTTCTGATTTAATTTTTAGCCTTGAAAGTTATGAGTCCCTAAACTCGCTTACCAGAAACTTCTTAAAATTAGTACTCTATTCATTGGTACTTTTGCTCGTTTTCAGGTCGTATTATTGCAGGCTTATGTAGCTTGGTGTACCAAACTGGTCATGTGCATCTTCTGAATGCTGTAAATGTCATCGCTTTACTGCTAAGACAGAATTTTGGTTTTCTGTCCATGATGATGCATTAGATACTTAATTACATATCTATACCCTTTACTTCTAGAAATAGCTATGTGCAGTGTGCTGAGAAGCATGTTACAAGAAGCAATGTTATGAGAAGCATGTGAACAAAGTCCCTGTGTCCTTGTTTAGGAGGGAAACAAGGCACCAAGACGGAAGTGCTTCCCTATGTGCACAGCGATGTAGTGGTTCAGTCTATGGCTATAAATTGTGTTTTAAATTAATTTATCTTAAAATGCCTTCTCCAAATAATGATTTCGAGGATATTTAATCATTGGATTAAAAGGGGCACCCTTCAGATGCAGCAGGATGTTATCTCATTCGTGCACAGGCTTCAGGAGGTGGTGTGGCTCAGGAGATAAAGCCCCAGGCTGTTCCCTTGGGGACAGTGCTGTTTGGCTCACTTGTTTCAGGGTGATGGGAGCTGAGAGCCTGCCAGTGAGGGGCTTGGGTCTGGGGGGTGGCTCTGCTGTACTAGCAGTGATGCTGAGAGGAAGTCAGCTCCAGGGGACAAGAGGAGGGGGCAGGAATGGATCAGAAACCCGCCCAAGCAAGTGCAGGGGAGAGGGGTTGCTGGCTGGGGGGCCTGGCACTTCTTCCCAGCACTGCTCACACCTCGTTCATTATATAGTGCCAGGTTCCCTCTGTTAACGCTGTTGGTGGTTTTGGTAAATCACACACAATGCAGGGGGTGTGTCAGTTAATGAACGAATGCTTTTCATGTTCAGGAAGGAATAAATGCATGTATAGGGTGTATCGTTATTTGTTTTAGTACCATTTCCACCTGTGGGAGGCTCAGGGTGGAAGAAGAGAGCTTCCTTTGAAACACCTATCGCTTTGTAATCTGATTAATGGTGTATTCAATGGCTCCTGGGAAGAGAAGTCCTCCAGTGGAGGCTGTCAGAAAAGCTGGGTTATGTACGTCAAGTCTGAGCTCTTTTACAGAGCTAAAAAAACCCTAAAAGAAGTGGTGCTTCCTCCGATGTGTGGCTGGCAGAGGTGTGTACTTTTGGAGAAGATCCTGAATCCTCCTCCCTGCTGTTTCTGTGAAGTCTTAATTTACTGTGGAAAGTGGTGTTGAAACAGCTGGTGAGTCTGAATTGATGATGCAGTTGCTGATAGTTTCATTTTTTTTAATTGCATTTAATCTCTACTTCCTTAAAGCTACAATATTCAGTGCCTCTTGAAACTCCTTTTGCATTTACTACATTGTGTTGAATTATTTTGTCCTCTACACTGCAGCAGAAATAACCAGTGGACGGGCATTGCTGGCTGTGGGGTGCCTTGCAGTTTGTGGAGACCTGTGTGAAAAGGGTTTCTAGCGCTTTGCAGTCAGTAGGTCTACACTTGATCCTATAAAGGGGTTTTACTGGTTCAGCTGTCTAGAAAGGCCAGGGAATCTTTTCCACCTCTGCGTAAATAGGCTTCTGGCTGTTAATTTTTCTGTCTTTCTCTGGAGTGGTGCAGATTAGATTCAGTTAGCGATAGCCTGTAGGCTGCACGAGGCCTATTGGCACTCCCATTGTCATCACCTTATCCCAGATGCTTGATTTCACGTCTCCTTCATGGTGTCAGGATTAAGGCAATTGCCAGATCTGGGAAGAGAAAATTCAATTTCTTCTGGTCAGATTGTCAGGCTTTGTTTGCGTGTGTGGTTTGATGGTGGTGGTTTTTTGTGGTGCGTGGGGTGGTTTTGTGTGTGTGTGTGTGTGTTTTTGTTTGGGTTTTTTTAAATCACCTTCCACTGTGGCATGGTTTGTTTCAGAAGATTATAGGAGACTTCTCTTTTAACATATTTTTCTGCCTGAGAGAGGTGGGGGTGGTATCCTCTGTCTCTGCTGTGTCAGGCTGCAGTTCTTTGGAAGCAGTTTGCTGTAAGTTGTTGGAAGTGTTCTGTGGCGTGGGATGTCTGGGCATGAGTGGAATGGGTGTCCTGGGAAGCTTGAGTTACATGCCTGTTGAAACGTACAGTTGGATGCATTGCAGAACCTGGACTCTGACCCAGGTGAAGGCTTCCAAACTTATGCTCCAGTATTCCTAAAACAGTAAGAAGGCTTGTTCATGTCTGTCTTAAGCTTAGAGTTACTAGTTCCAGTCTGTCTCTTGTCATTTTCCAGTGTCTTGAACCAAGGAAGATGTTAGATAATAATTCTTCCTGCTGGAATCTGCAGTGGGAATTAACCTTTTTCCTTTTGCTGTGTTCACAATGCAGTGGTATCTAAGCTACTTTGAGATGGTTCAGAGCCTAGCTTTACCTTCTACGTTCCATCCCTCTGACTTGCGCAGGGGAGGGTGCCTGGACAAGTTTCTCCTTGGCCTTTGTCTGATATGGATGCCAGGGCTTGTGCTGTATGTGTGTGTATGTTGGCATGTGGGCTTGGGAGTGAGGGTGAAGCCCAGTGGCAGCTTGGGGTGATAGGCTATGTGGAGTCTGGCTGTAGTCCCCAGGGCTTTTGTAGTTACCTGTTGACCTCCGAAAATGCAGTCTCCAGCCCTCTCTCCATGAAATCATACATAGGCATTTAATAATACTTTTGCTTTCAGTAGTCACCCTTCTAAGGTTTTTTTTCTGAGGTTGGCAATATTTGGATTAACTGTATCAGGGATAATTTTCTATGGTATTCCGTATACTGTTGGTTACATAAAACATTCAAAAGCTCATGCCTGCTGCTTTTGAATGACAAGGCACTAGTGGGATAGGGTTTCTATAAAAGCAGAGAGCTGCAGATATGCTGAGCAGGGCAGTGCTGGTCGTTTCAGTCTTGGGAAAGAGCCTTGTAGACTCCTGGGCGTATGTTGGTGTTTGCTGAAGGTGCCTCAGGGTGTAATTCTGTGGGGTGTAGTCAGTAGTGAATTCTGGGACAGTCCTTTGGAGGTAGGTGTATATGCCTCACAAGACCGTTTGTGTACTCCATGCAAAAGGGCCTTGCTCAGGAAGCTTACAGCTTTGTTGAGCCTTGGAGATACCAGTTCTCCTTGGACCTGGACAGACAGGAGTGATGTAGGCAGTAGGACTCAGCCTACGGAAACTTATCACTGCCATGGCATTTTACATGCATCATTGGTTACAGGAAATCCAGTGTGTGTGTGTGTGATGTAAGAGCTGGGAAATGTGGAGAGGGACTGGCAGAGTTTAGTACTAAGACCACCGACCTCCACCTGACAGCACGTGCCCGTGTGCACAGCGCTCTTTCTGCTGCTGCTTTATGTAATGCATTTGCAGGACTTAATTTTCCACTAGATTGAAAGCAAAGCCACTGTTGATTTTCTCCAAAAAGACCTATTTGAAAGTGCAATTGCCTGGAATTACATGGTGGCAGGGAGAGGCCAGACCTTGCTGTAAATAACTTTCTTCTCAGCCAAACACACTGAGCACTGCTGCCTACTGCTTTTCCTCTTTTAGGTAATTTCAACTGAAGGGAGGGTTTTTGGTATCTTTCTTTTATGCTTTGTTTATTCTTGTCAGGAGCTGATTCTCATTTTCCTAGCTTTCCTGCTCTTGCCAAATGATGTGATTATGGTGGACAGGGCAGCTCCCCGCTCACAGCAACATTTCTGTGGGGATTTTTGTAGGACAAGCCTATATAAAGACCGATGTACCTTTGCCAGTGAACGGACCTTTGCTGCTGCCCTGTGTGTGCTGGTGCTTTGTCTGTCATTACTGTGCCAGTGGGCAATGGCAATACATAGGTTTTGGTGGTGATTAGCATCTTTATGCCCGTGAGTGATGGCATCATAGGAATATGCGCTTGTGTTATTAAATGAAAGCGTAATATTATTCACACCATTGTCCAGCATCAGTTTTCAGTTTAATCTGAACTGAGATGGCCCTACTGTCTGTGGAACACTTTCTCCAGACCTCTAATGCATCTTTGATATTAAACCTAATATTCCATGTTGGAGACTCAGTGTCAGTAGTTGTGTCTTCATCTTTGAAGCCATTAGTCTCCAAGAGTGGATCTTTAACCTAGATCAGAATGAGCCTGGATCAGAAGGTGGTCCTATGTTCTCTCTATGTTGTGATGGTTCAAGGGGAGCAGAGCTGTCTTGGCTGTCAGCACCTGTATAGTAGAGCACAAAGTCAATTTTGTCTCTTAAAGAGAGTATTTTTGTGGGAAAGGTTGACTCTTGTAATGGAGAGATTCAAGTCTAACTTGTACTAGAGATCAGTATTGCAAGGAAAGAGGGGAACTAGTGTGTGAAGGAAGGAAAGGGGCACAGGTAAGGCTGAGTACTGTTGTACAGGGGCACATGGGGTAAGAGAATCATGACTCAGTGGCAGTGTGTGGCAGCAGAGAGGCTGTACCTGTAGGGGTGGGACAGAAATAGGTGTGAAAGCAGACTAAGGAGAATGGGGTGTTATTTGTGGGGGAGCATCATCATGTTGGTAAACTGAAGTTTTTAAGTATCTAATTGTTTTGTTTCTCCTGCCAGCAATGGAGCGTACCCTTTCTGGCTCAATGTGCCTTTTCAAAACGTACACATCCATCACATCTCAACTTCACTGCATGCTTTTTTGGTGGGTTTTTTGTTGGTTTTTTTTTAAGCTAGCTGATCCTTGATACTTATTTGTTGTTCCTGCGATTGTCCAATTTCCCCTCCCCCTCCCTCCATTTTTCTTGAGTTATGGTGCGCAGAATGGGCGTTTGAGATAGGAGTTGCTGTGTATTAATACTGGGAAGAGCTTTTGTGTGCCTTGGTCATTTGTGTGTGCATCACACATTGGCTTTTTCTTTCTACTTCACTGCAGTACAGGTTCCTCTTCACTTTGCTCCCTCCCAGACCTTTTGTTACCCATACATGTCTGTTATTCAGTGGGAAGCAAGCAGAAGACTGTGAACCTGGTACACAGCCCCTCAAACTCTTTGTTAGCATTCTTTGCTCACATAGAAATGCTGCTGGTGCTAGGCAGTTGGCACTGCCATCATCCTGTGCAGACACGGCTGGCTTACCCAAGTGTAAAAGAAAAGAGTTCAAGTGAATTCTAGCTCCTGGCCTTTGCTGTGCGAAAAAGGGTCAGGGCCCAGAGCCAACTAGACTTGGTTTCATCAGGAAGGTGAGTCACTGAGTTTCCAAGAATAGCAGGGGAAAAGAGACACAGCTGCAGGCGAGCTTGGAGGAGGCAGTGGTGCTTCTGGTGTGTTAATGAAGTTCTGCCTGTGTGTATAAATTCTGTCCACCTGTGCTATGCTTGCACTTTCCTTTCCCCATGAATTGGCTGGACTTCCACCTGCTGCTCTACTGGCCTTGTGAGCCCCAAAGGACCAGGGTTCATTTGGAGGAATAAGTGATGGGAAACTGGGATTTCTCTGCCTGGATGGGCCCCTGCCTCCTGAGCTTTGATCCCTGAGGAGTGCCTTGCCAGTGCTGCTTGAAGTTTGGTAGTGACACAGTCTGGCACTGGAAAAAGCAAGGGTTGGGTTTATAATTTATATATTTTTTTTTTTTTTTTAGTACACAGCCAGTTTAATAAAATTTCCAAATGACCTGCAACAGAAAAAGCTTCCTCCTTGAGATTCTGCTCAGTAAAAGGTAGAGCCAGTTCTTCCTCTATGCTTGTGGTTTGAGGGGCAGGTATGCAGGTGGTTTTGCAGCTTCCTGTTAAAGCAGTTAGAAGACCATCCTAGTATGTATCAGAGCTAAATGTTCCTTGCAAACAGCCGAGAACATCCGTGTTTAAGAATACCTGCTCAATTTTCCTTCCTGTTACATCCCTTGTCTCTCTGTATGGCTTTTGTTGGAAAAGGCATTATTACCTTTTTATAAAGCCTCCTGGGCTTTCATGTTAGGAAGTTCTTTTGTGCATTGGAATGGCAATTTTACAGCTCTTGTGCACTTGAAAGGCCGAGTGTGCTGGAGTAATCAGATTTCCCAATTCTTCCTCAGTGCTTGAGAAGACCAATGTCAAGCCTCGTGATGAGGCATTCTTGATGCAGGCCTGCCAAGAGGGTCTGGTTATGTGGAGGGCCCGAGGCGTTAGGCTGCAAGGGAGGAATATGTTTTCCAGTAGCATGCCACTAAGACTTGTAGGCAAGGACGTGCAACCATGTTGTGGCCTTGCTTCTCCTTGCTGACCTTACGTGCTGGTGGTCAATATGCTGGCTAGCAGGTCTGCTAAGCTAACCCAGCTGCTTCTGGTTTGTGAGAGTAAGTGGGAAGAGAAACAGGAATATTTGATTTGTGTAGCTCTTCTAAAATACCTTTCCATGGGTATTTTTCAATAATCCTCTCCCAGACTGCACATTCTTACTCGTGCAAGGATGTAGTGATGTCAAGTAGGGCCTAGCTCAGAGTTTGATGTGGTGGTTCCAGGTTTGCTCCTGGCTCCATCACTGAAAATGATCTCAGGCAAGCTGATTAATGAAAATTTTGAATGTCTGCTTGGATATTTTGGACTGTCTGTGCCCTCTGTATTAGCCCTATCTGATACAGCATAGTCCCATTCTCTTTCTATTCCGTCCTGTACGCTTTCAGTAGGTGCCTTAATGATGTGTCAATGACAAGCAAGCAAGAGTGAATGTCAACATGAAGCTCTTGGTGAGCACTCTGGAAAATGCCAGCTATCAGATGTTCAAACTGTACTTTTCTCACATGTGAAAGGGGTGAGTTTTGCCATTCTTGCAGCTCACCTGCCTCCAGCTGAGCCAAGGGTAAAGAAATAGACCGTGCAGTATGGATTCGGGAAAGTGAAGTTGATTATATTTTTTTTTTTTAAGTCTTCATTCTTTATAATCTGCAATGTTACTAATAACATGGGCTGATTTTTTTTTTTTTTTTTTTTAATATCTGATTTTTATCTTGACTGCATTCCCTTAACCATCCTCAGAGATTTTATTTTCTAAACCTTTGATGGATTTTGCTGCCCTCCTGCTGATGTTTTTCATTTATTGGAGGATAATAAAATAATAATTATAATAATAAAACCCACTCTTTTGCTGGAGGCAATTCACTGGTTGAGGTTTTCATGTGAACCCAGCCCTCTTAATTCTAGCAAACAGGATTCTCCTCCTAATCTCTAATCCCTGAGTACTTTAGCTATTAATCTTGAGAAGTGTTTTCCCCTCCCCATCTGAGATTAACCTGTGAGTGGTTACCCATGGTTACTGGCTCCTTTTTTTTTTTTTCCCTCTTGCTTTCCCATAAGGTTTGGACACTGAGGGAGATGTGTGCCACTTTCTGGGCCTTTCATCTTGGTGCACTGGGTTTCTGGACCTTTGGACACCTTTAATCTGACTGGTTT
>NW_009945265.1:22236-22474 GCF_000696875.1 Nestor notabilis
GACAACACATCATTGCTTGTCAGCTTCCACCTGATCACAGACAAGAGGATCTGAATCTCTGTTTCATTGGAATAAGAAGACAGACCTTATTTTGGCTTCACAAAAGAATTTATTTGAAAAAGTTGTGTGAAACAAAAGAACCCTTAAGGTGTTTAGCTCCCTCCAGTCCTCCTCCTCCTTTAGGCAACTTTTCTTCCCTATAGTTGCTTTTTGGGAATTGTATAGTGTGAAATTCTGT
>NW_009945266.1:0-3939 GCF_000696875.1 Nestor notabilis
CCCTGCACTACGGATGCTGCACCCCCACCCACATATCCACCTCCTCCAGGTGCCAATGAAAACATTCCTGCATTTTTAAACCCTGCATTTTTAACGCAATTCATTCCATATTTTGGAAGTGATTCCTAAGAGTTTGGAGGCGTGGAGGAAGTACAGTGAAAAACACAAGCAGAAGCTGCAAGGACTACTTAAAGCAGGGGAGCACATGTCCTTCCAAACACTACACAGTTCAGGGAGAAAGGATATGGCTCTCCAAAGCACCAAGAGAGAACCCAGCACACCTTGGAAGAGAGGAACACATCCCATCCCGGGCAGCGGGTGGCTGAAGCCTGGCATGGGCCAGACAAGGAACTTCCAGAGGAAGTTTACAGGCTTCTCCCTTGGAGCCAGCATTTTGCTTCTCAAGAGCTATGTACAAAGCTCACGGTGGTTTATTGTTTCCCATTTCTATGTATTAAAAGGCCAAACATGAGCAAATGGAGCCTTCTCCAGAACACAAATAGGGTCAGGAAGTACCTGGAGGTGGATTAAAGATGCGACACCTCTTTAGAGTTTCTAACCCCCCCCAGAAGTTATAGTATCACATCACATTCGTATCTGCTCGCTCCCACCCCCAAGCCACTGGGGCCCAGTGAAGAACCACCCTACGGACCACCCTCCACACCTCTCATCATAAAAGCCACTTTTAGCACGTTTTCATAAAGCAAAGGGAATTTTTGCCAGAGGATTTGATTTTTAAGAGACTCAGAACTTCCATGTTAACAACCCAAACCCACCACACGGAACTGAGTGAGCTTTAAGGATGTTTGGCCAAGGATCTCTGCTGACATGATAGAAAAACCTTGGAAGTCAGAGGCAAGATTTCTTACCCCAGAGCCCATAATGTACATTCCTGTCACTGGGAGTTACGCTCCCTTCCATATGCTAACCTGTGTAATAGAAAACAGAATATATTGCTGCTGAAGCTGTTGAGACACAGCAGCCAAGAGCACAGGGCAGAAGCCTCAGTGGTCCTCACCCCCTTCGTCTCCACGTGGAGCCAGGCTCAGCATCCCCCCAGCAAGGGGCAAGATGCTCTGCAGTGATCACAGAAGCTCCACTTCAAGCAGTATTTAGAAGTGCTAAATAGAAAGAAGTGCAACTCCCCCCCCCAGCACGTTTTGGGATCCATCTTCAGTAAAACTAAATGAACAAACAGTGGCAAATCCAGTGATCCACCAGTTTAAAAGACAAAGTATTCAAGCTGAGTACATCACACAGGAAGGGTCTCCTAAGAAATACTTATCATTCTAACAGTACTTAGTAGTTCCACAGTGCCTCCCAGCACTGTACAAACATTAGCTTCTTAATCACTCATTAGGGACCATCCTATAGAGCTGGGCCATGCCTCATTGAGTAAAGTCATCCCCAACCCGCACAGTCCCTCTTGCTCCCTCTCCAGAGACAACTCTGAAGGTTCTCTGATTCCTCTGAAGGTTCAGAGCCTGTTCCAAACGAACACTGGTGACACTCCCCTGCCTCCAAACTCTCCTATTTTGCAGAGCAAGGAGAGGCAGAAGCGAGCATCACCCCAGTCAGAGACCTGCCTCCTTTGAAACCTTGCATTAAGGAAGTCGGGAATTAAGACAGTGCAGGGAGGGAGGAGATAGCAGCCTTTAACCGTGCTGTGGGCTTGCACCTAAGGACATAATCTCTCACTGTTGCAAAACGGGGCTATAAAGGGATAGGGGAAAGCCACAGGAATGATAAGTATGTTCCTACAATCAGCCGGGTTCTTCTCCTGGCCCCAGCTACACGGATTGCCCCAAGCATCAGCTGCATGAGAGGAGCAGCTCTCCATCACCCATCCACACAACACCATGGCCTGGTCCCATGGCTCTGGGACCTTGCTGGCCCAATGGGGAAGAGAATCATAGAATCCTAAACTGGTTTGGATGGAAGGAACCTTAAACTCATCCAGTTCCAACCCCTGCCATGGGCAGGGACACCTTCCACTAGAGCAGGTTGCTCCAAGCCCCTGTGTCCAACCTGGCTTTGGACACTGCCAGGGATGGGGCAGCCACAGCTTCTGCAGAATCCAGAAGCAAAAAGGGGCCAAGTAAAAGCAGAGGTTTGCCCAGCTCAGAGAAAACAAACTTGGATCATGATGAAAATCAGTTCATGCAATCTCAGAACTTCCTCCTTTTCCCACAGAGATGCTCTAATCAGGAATCAGGCCTGTCTGACACAGCCTTTAGCTTCACCCACTTCTCTGAAACACTGATTTCAGCTCTCAGGTGACGGACTTCATATTTGTTCAAAGAAATCATTGTACTTTCACCTTCTATAGTCAAAGAAGCAAGCAAGTAAAACAAGCCCAAAAATCAGAGTAAATCATCACAGACATTCAAAAACCCAAAGGAAACACCAACCCTGATCCATCTCCATCCGACTGGCAGACATCAAGAAAAACTCACTGTGGTGATTCCCAACAAACCATGGCAAGGCAAAGACAAGGTTCCAAACCCTGTGTTCAGCCTTTTTCCCCTTTACTGCTTCAGACAACCCACAACCTCATCCAAACAGCCAGAACCGCTCAACTTGCATCCAGAGCGAACACACACGTTTGCTGTTACTCAGGACTCTCCCCACTTTCCAAGAACTAACACCTCATTTTAATGTTACTGCTCCCAACGCCAGCTTTTATCCCTCCTTTCTGTGGTAGGGCATTTTTCTGTGTGTTCGTCATCTCCTCCCATTCACCCCTTTGGGCATCCTTCCACGGAGCCTGGCATTTCATCTGTGCCTGAGAACTTCCAGTGGTGCCAAGTGTGTGCCCTTGGAGCTGCCAAAAACCACCACTGAGTTAGCAAAGCAAATACCTCCTTAGACAAGCTTAATAAACACGCCAGGAGAAGCCCTAGACCATAAAGACATTGCTTGCCTGAGGAGGCCTAGCTTAAGGTCCTCAGCACCCTTTCGTGTCCCACCTATTCTCCTTGTTGCACGTTCTCCATCTGCGCTCCACATAAGTGCATCTTATCTGAGCACCCAGATGATTTAAAACAACCAAACTCCACACCTCTTTTCATGCTACAACTGTTATCAGACTAACCTGGTCTCTAATCAGTCCAAATGAAGACATTGGTGTTATGGCACAAAGCAACACATGCAGGAGATAGGCCTGGACTTCTGCACTGCATAAAGGAGCTGGCTTTGGTGCCCACCAGCTCTTACAGCCTCCTCCCAAATAAATCCTTATTTCTCTGCATTCTTGAGTGATGACTACAGATTCCTAACAAGAAGAAGTACATCCAAAAGTTGCACGTTAACTTTGGCCAACACTGGCCACCAGGTCAAACTCTGCTCTTTTCCATCGCTGTTGTCAATCCAAAATAGAACAACCAACTCCAGTTTGCAGCAAGATGTTCAAAGAACATTCAGCTTCAGCAATACTCAGTTAACCTCAGCATCACCAGAACATTTTGTGGTCATTGACAAAACAGGTACCAGGCAACAAGAAAAACCCCCAAACACACAAAAAACAACTCCTGTGTTATGAGATGTATGAAAGACAACAAGGAAATTATACCACATTACACTCATCTTTATCTTCTTCACTCAAGGACTTCAAAAAGCATCAGGGACTTACCATCATCCTGGAAGTCCGATGGAAGTGAAGCATCAGATGTCATGGAAGGGGCAAAACTCCATCTCTGATTGTCATCAGAATTGTCCTGTCCAAAACCAGCATCACACCGATCCTCTCCTAGAAAGAGAAGGAGAGCCTGATTTTAGTGAAGAGGACACATTTCTGACCCCAAATCTTACTGCCCACACTGTGACACAGGTTTTCTCCTGGTTCCCACCTGCCACTGACGTTCTCTACAAAACCCACACCCCCATTTGTGGGTTTAAAGCCAGATTCGTCATTTAGGGTCATGGTGGGATATTCCTGCT